>NC_053415.1:7695000-7832500 GCF_016859285.1 Xiphias gladius | reverse complement strand
TGCCATACCCATTGACATTGTTATTAATTACTGCTTGACAACCCTGTCTTCTTGCCTTCAAACATTAATTGCTATTTATAAATCAGCCAGCCATCCATTTAGGTGCTCCATCACTCATCACTTTGCTCATTTATCCTTTCAATCTCTTCATGTATTTCGTTGTGTTTCAAATTGAAAAAGACGTACCTGTTGATCTTAGGATTTCATGAGGGATGTAGCGCATTAAAAGCCAGAACAGGGCAAGTAACTTAATTCTGCCACTTAGTCACTCATTCACAGCTTTTTGTTTATTTACACTGTCGATTAGTGAATCCATCCACAGGTCCTCAGTATCCACGGTATCTTTCTTCTTTTTCATTTGTCTTTCTGTTAAGTCTTTCACTTTATGACACAATGAATGTGGTGTTGCAGTTTATTGTTCTGTTGTTGTAATGTCTGTTTTCCAAATGCCAATCAGTTACTAAACTGAAAGGTGTTCTGTGTGTGTTCTCTGCAGGCAGCCAGTCCGGCTGTGGAGAGGCCTGTAGGGGTGGACCGAGCCCAAGGCAAACACACCTTCACTGGCAGGTCAGTTTGTGTGCTACTCTTGTACTGAAGTCCACTGTGATGTGGATACATTATTTTTCTGTTCATCATACAGAATCAGTCTGTTAACAAACTTCAGTAATGGGTTTGATTAAATTATCTCAAAAAGTGACTGTCTCTCTGTCAATAGGGTTCTGTTTGTTACGTACTTAGTTTTTTGGTGTGTACGTTTGTCATCATCCACATTTACTGATGTTTATCTGTCTGTTCCTGTCCTACTTTCCCTTCATTAAAGCCGTATTCTAATCCAGATCAAGGCCCTTACAGATATAGTTAGTGTAAAGAAGCTCCGTCATTAGCCCACTACAAAAGACGGGGTCAGGGTCATACATACACACACACACACACACACTCGCACACAATGCATACAGACGTGTACTGTCACACACACACACACACACACACACACACACACACACATTGGCTCCAAAATAAACTGCTACAAACACACTTGCAGACTTATAGGCAGACAAAAGTGAATGCATATTGTCACACACATGCATACAATAATGACTTAATTAAGTGTTATGGATTCAGAATGCCCTGTGTCTCCTGTGAGCCTTTTAATCGTGCATGTTTATGTGTGTGTTTGCTTAATCTAGCAGAGTGTTGGGCAGGAGGATATGGGGTGAGGCTCATGCATTTTAACATAGAGCAAGGACAGACAGTTCCCATACATTTAAGAAACATGTAGAACAATATGATAGGCTCCTTTGATTCTGTTTATGAATAATCAGAGAAAGGCGATGCTCAGGTTAAGATGGTTGCATGTGGTAAATGGTGCTTTTTTTTCTAGAATGATCAACCATTCAAAGCACTACATGCCACATTCACCCATTCACACACACATTTTCTATGCATACACACACACTCACACACCAATGTTACATCAGGGGTAATTTTGGGGTTCAGTATCTTGCCCAAGGACACTTCGACATGCAGACTGGAGGAGCCGGGGATTGAATCACCGACCATCCGGTTAGTGGATGACCCGCTCTTACTCATAAGCCAAAGCATGTGGTGCTTCTACCAATCCATTAATAATCCTTTTTCCATGTTAGCATAGTTATATCTTAGGGTGTGGATTTGGAGCTTGCAGGAGGAAAGAAAATATAGCACAATGTAGTTAAAGATGAATAATAATAATAATAATAATAATAATAATAATTAATAAATTACACTAATAATGGGGGCAGTAGGTGGTCTGCATTCACAGATCCAGACTCTGCAGCTGCGAACGCAGAAATACTTGCAGAAAGCGACAGGAGGAGAGAGGAGAGAGATGAGAATCCACAAAATTATGGGAGAGAAGAACCCAAGTTAGTAACAAGCATTAATGGGATATGAAGGCATACAGATGGAGAGGGAGAGGGAGAGGAGGAGAGAGGACCTCAGTGCATCATGAGAAGTCCCCTGGCAGTCTAGGCCTATAGCAGCATGACTGGAGGATGGTTTAGGCAAGCCTGAACCAGGCCTAACTATATGCTTTATCGAAAAGGACGGATTTAAGCCTACTCTTAAATTTGGAGTGGGTGTCTGCCTCCCTGACCCAAACTGAAAGAAGGTTCCACAGTAGAGGAGCCTGATAACTGAAGGCTCTGCCCCCCCATTCAACTGTTGGAGACTCTAGGAACCACAAGTAAGCCTGCGTTCTGGGAGCGCAGTGTTCTAGTGGGGTAATAGGGTACTATGAGCTCTTGAAGAAACAACAGTGCCTGACCAAGGGTTTTGTAGGTGAGGAGGAGATTTTAAATTCTGTTCTGGATTTCACAGGGAGCCACTGCAGAGAGGCTAACACAGGAGAAATATGATCTTATTTCCTTGTTCCCTTCAGTACTTGCGCTGCAGTATTTTGGATCAGCTGCACAGTCTTTAGAGACTTGTTGGGGAAGCCTGATAATAAGGAATTGAAATAACCTAGCCTAGAAGTAATAGGACCACAGTTCAGCCATATTTTCATTTACTTGTTGTAGCCCAAAGGTCTATCTCAGACAGAATAAAAAACAAACTTGTCTTCTAATAAATATACAAAGTGCCCACACAACCAAGCCAGGGCCAGTCTCAGCATTGGCATGACTAATACAAAGCCAAGGCAGTAAATTGGCCAGCAGTAAATTTGAGATAGTGGCTGTTACATCACTGATCAATGTGTTGCTGCCTGACAACAATGACCTCTGATAATGGATAGTATATTGGTCTGTGTTTTAGAAATCAACAGGTCAGTATGGTCATACTATTAATCTGCAGTTAATTCATAAATTCTAAAACAAATAGTATGCAGTCAACTTGTAAAGTGGATGGACAGGTAGAACTATGAGAGGTAGAGAGAATAATGTTGCCCTCAGCCTTTGCTGTTTTAGCCTTTCTCCATAGCAAACAGCTGCAACCACAGAGCACACAGAGAGATCCTTCACACATGTACTCATATACACTCAAATTCATTGTATACTGCATTAAGGTGCACTCGCCATGCAAGGTCTGTTCATGAGCTGAGTTTTTCTCGTCTCTCTATTGAGTTATGTCATGATCAAATTATGAAATTGCGTTACTATGATACACAATCCTGTCACCTGAATTAATGATGAAAAGCGAATACTGATTAAAATAATTAAATGAGAAAATCTGAGTGGAAGTGAATCAGAGAATTGCCAAGTTTAGTTTTATCGTGCCTCACGGTGGTATACACTTTAATGCAGTGAATATGAAGGTCATTATTTTAGAGACACACACCCTCAAAGTCGTTTGATTTTCTCAAACTTATTTTTCTGCACATATCCTCTCATGTACACACACTCTTACACACAAACCATTTCAGCTGTGAGTAATGTAAAAGTGATATAATGGTTTTTGTGGTCGCCAGGGAAACGATCCTTGAAATTGCAAAAAAGTCCAAAATGAGTAGAGTACTGCAGCTATAAATATTGGAACAGTAAAGCACGAGTTAAATAAAAGTGTGTGTGCGTGTGTGTGTGCCTGTGGCTGTGGCTATATATGAGTTTCTGCTGCTGTGTATTATTCTACACGTATAGTGGTCCTCTGTGCTTGTGTGAGAGTGTACATGCGCCTTTGAGTGTGAAGCTGCACCTATAAATACAATAATGGCTCATCATAATTTTAACCACACAGCACGCTCACCGCAAAACCCATTACCTTTGAATCAAAATGTCCTTTTTATACAGGGAAGCAGATTTACTGTAAATTGGTTTATTGAAATAGCATTGCCAGTATATTATATTTCTTTGTGAAATAAGGCACTGAATTGGAGGTGCGTTAGAAGCTAGGAGGTGAAAAGGTAAATAGGTTTCACTGGATGCACAAGATGAACTTGATGTGAAAGGGGTTTTCCATGGTTAAAAGAGTTTATTCATGTCATTTTGAAACCTAACTCTCCGATTCATCAGCAGTGAGGATCCCTGTTGTGAGGGTATTGTGATACTTGGTCTGTCTGTTGTAGATCTTTGTCTTTCTCTCTCGACCTATCTCTCTGTCATTATGTTTTTTCTAAGTCTCTGTCATCTGCCCTCACTTCCTTCTTCTCCGCCTTTGGGTTTCATCTTTTTGGCTTCTTCTTTCCAGCTTTGTTCTTATTTGTCTTTTTCTCCGTCTCAGACCCTGTTAGTCTCTCTTTTCATATGTACAGCAGTATAAACATAATGTAGCAACTGTGTACCAAGTACAGACAGTTAGTTGTAGTCTCTCTTCTTTGGTGTTTCACCATTTAAAAAAAAAAAAAAAAAAAAAAAAAATATCTTTGTACTGAAGGATAAATATTATTATTAATATTAATTTAACATATTCAGTCATAAAGATGTGCTGATATACCAGTTATACTATATACCGTGGTAAAACATTCTGATGGTAAAAATACTGCCAACAATTTCTACTACCATCATTACTGTTAATATTACTTTCCGAAGGCACTGAGTACTTAGCACAACTCTCCTGTCTTTGTTTGCAAGTTCTATTTTGATAAACCATATGGGAGTCGGTCAGGTTAGCCAGTGAGCCCAGTCTTGCCACACACGAGCAGCATGCTCTCATTTGCACCATGAATGACACACAAAGAGGGCCGGTAAAAACTTTGTGCATTTTTTTCATGGTTCACTGGCCCAAAGATGTGTTGGGATTTCTCCCAGTGCTCCCGGTGGCCAGTCTGACTATGATAGATGGATCTGTTGTAAATGTGTTTGTGAGAGAGAGAGAGCAAGAGCGGGGCAAGGAATCAATGTGTAGCGCACAGCTCTACAATAAAATAAGATTTTATCCATTTGAAATAGTAAAAAAAAGAGAAAATCAATCATGTGGCAGTCAATGTTTATATTGTGGCGGGCCGCCACAAATAAATCAATGTATGGGAAACACTGTGACTTGCAGGAAATTTTCAACCAACTATCGTAAACATTGAATGTCCAGCCTGCTTTTAATAGTTAGTTGTTTAGTGTTTTTGTTGTTAGTTGATTTGCAGAGTCCAAAAAAGCTGCAATATATCAGTTTATTAGGTTTGATCAAATCCAAAGTGATTATTGTGTTAAATAATTTCACTATATTATAGCAGTAATAGTATAATTTCAAAAGAATTTGATGATGATTGTGATAATAACATTTTTTGTAACAATAATCGTAGCATGGAAATTTGTTAGCATACCCCCAGTCAGTAGTTAAGAAACTTAAGGTATTTGTTGGTAAAACTTTCTAAATATATGAATTTAACGCACTATACTTACACTTGATTGTTAGTGATGTAATTAAGCTGTGTGCTCATGCATTCATCAAAGAACTATTTATGGTGTATTTTAATTTCTTGTGTGAATGTCTGTGTTTCTGTATTTGCATACATTAATCTTTAGCAGTATTGTGCATTTTTACTGGTTTGCCCTCCCTTTACTCTCTACATCTCTGGTGCTCTCCCCTTTGAAGACCAGCTTAGAGAGAAAGAGAGAGAGAAAGGGAGATGATAAATAAGGATGAGAGGGTGAGATGCAGTGAGAGGAAGAGAGTGGTTTGGTAATGCACATCCTCCTTTTTTGTTATTTCTCCTCTTGTGTTTCTGTCTTTCATAGTGAGGATCACTGAAGTGGCAGGTGGATAAAGAGAACACCTGCTCTCTTCATCTCTCTCTGCTCCTCTCTTTCTCCTGTTTTTGGGCCTTTCTCTCTGTCTCTTGTTCTCTCACATTGCGCTGCCTCTCTTGTTTCTCAAGTCTCACCCATTTTGTCTCTCTCTCACCCCCACTCCTTTTTTTGCATTCATGCAGCCTGTCAAACATCTCACACAAAAAATAAAAAAAGGACATATAAATGGGTCTCAATTTCCTGTGTGTGTGTGTGTGTGTGTGTGTGTGTGTGTGTGTGTGTGTGTGTGTGTGTGTGTGTGTTTGTGTGTTTGTTCTAGTGGGAGTGTTGGAGATCAGAGGCAAAGCAGCAGGAAGGAGGGGTGGATGTTATTTTTCCTCTCATATTAATGCTATTCATTAGCCCTGTCTAATTAATTCATTGCCTCCTCTTCCCTTCATTTCACTATATCTTGCTTCAAGACCTCCCATGCTTCCCACTTTTTTTTCCTTTTCCCCCTTCCTTGTTTTCTTGTTTTCTTCTTCAGTTTTCTATCCTTCTCTGCTTTTCTTCCCCTTTTTTCATCCTATTTAGCCCATGTTATTTTTTGCATACTAGCGGTGTCGATCTGAAGATGGCATTCGGTCAGCCCACCACTTTGGTGAAGACTGAAATATTTCAACAAATGTTGGATGGATTGCCATGAAATTTGGTAATCCAATCCTATTGACTTTGGCGATCCCCTGACTTTTCCTTGCGTAACCATGAGGTCAGATTCTTCAGTTATCCAGTGAAAGATCGCAATATCTACTAGATGGATTTGTGCAAAATTTGGCACAGATGTTCATGATTCCCAGACCATGTATGCTAATAGGTCTGATGATCCTGTGACTTTTTCTCTTGCACAATTATAAGGTAAAGAATTCAATTTGTTCAATATTTTTATGTCCAAAATTCTGTCAGCCTAATCTGTACCTTGTGTCTAGTGCTAATCAGCAAATGTTAGCATGCTATCAAGCTAAACTAAGATGGTTAAAATTGTAAACATTAAACCTGATAAATATCAGCATGTTTACTTTGTTGTTGTGAACATGTTCGTGGGCTGACATAAGAATTTAGTTTAAAGACCGCCTCAGTAAATTCTCCAGGATCCGTAGGCATATATACACTATATTAATCTTCGAGCATTTTTACATATATTCCATCTCTCTATTCATATTCCACCACTTAGTCAGGTCCAGGTTGCAGGACTGTAGGTCTGCTCACTTGCCAGGAACACCTTCATAGGGAGGCGTCCAGAAAGTATCCTAATCAGATGCCAGAACCTCCTCAACTTACTACTTTGATTAATCAAAGCTCATGACCATGGATGAGGGTTTGTCACAACGTGGTTCAAGGCTGGACGAAGGAAGGGAGACCACACGGAGTTGTAACTTAAACAAAAATTATTTTACATAATTAAAAAGGAAATCAATGTATAGACAAAAAAATACAACAAAACCAAACTGGGTGGAAGCCAGGGCACGCCGCTCTCTGCCCACCAGGGTCCTGCAAGGAGAGGTCCGCCTAGAGAGGGTCATCCCAGTTTGTAGATTGACCAGTAAATTGAGAGCATCACCTTCAAGCTCAGGACTCTCTTCAGCATGAGAGTCTGTATAGTGCCACTGGATGTCAATCAAACTACAACTTCACATGGCCACTGCCATTTAAACATCACAAAAGGAAGGCAAAATGTTTTGTCAATTTGTTTTGTTTTCTGAGGTGTTCCTGGAGCTTTTTCAACCCCATTTACAATCAATTTATTTATTTATATAATTATTTATTTATTTGTAACTGAGATCTCTCCCATTTCCTATGTGTATTGCATAGCAGAAGAACAGTGTTTTTAGTATGCTTTGCATTTTTTGAGTAAACTGTAAGTCACTTTTCCAGTGTAAACACAGGACATACTCAAAACGGCTCAGAAGTAGTATGTACTTTAGAAATGGCACACAATTTTTTAGTCTTGTTTTTCCCTCAACTCCATTTTTTAACCTCTCCACCACCTTCATTCCTTTCTCCCTTTTTCCTTTCCTCTCTACTAATAACCTCTTCCTTTCTCTTCCCCATCTGCTTCTCCCCTCTTTCTCACTCCCTACCTTCCTTTCACTCTCCCCTGTCCATCCTTCTCCCCTCAGTCCTTGCCTTCATCTCTCTTCCCCCCTCTTGCAGTCCCTTGTTTCTACTGTCTGGATTAACTCACATTTGCTGAGTGGCAATGAGGCAGCATCAGCTTTGTATGTGTGTGTTTGAGATGGAGAGAGAGAGAGAGAGAGAGAGAGAGAGAGAGAGACAGAGACAGAGGAAGAAATTGTTTTTGCACTTTGCATCTCTCCCCTGTTGCCACCCACCATCTTCAGCCACCCTCTCTCTGGAATTTATCAGCATCTGCACTACTATCAGTTCATGGAGGTTTAGGGATAGATGGTCTACAGAGGGAGGGAGAAAAAACGAGCAAACAGAGTTAGAGGCAGAGAGAGAAAGGAGGGTAGAACTAAAGAGCACAAAACTAAGTTCAGACAAACTCAGAAAAAATGCACACACAGAGAGAGCAGAGAGAAGGTCAGAGGAGGATTAATGGCTGTGCTCCGATAGATAAACTAATCAAACAAACAAAGACACATTAAAACACAGACAGAATGTAAAGCAGACACTCACTTGAATAATCCAAACTAGACAGTGGCATTGAGAGATTCAAAGAGAGGAAGAAACCCATAGAGATGAATGGCACAAAAAAGTTTGACAAACACGCACACGCACACAGAGCAGTCAGTAGTTTTGTTGACTTTGAATAGAGTGTCCCTAAGGGCTGGGTTCACAGACATGGATTAAGTCCTTGACAAAAAAATGTTTTTAGCAGAGTGAATGCATCCATGGAAAAGGGATGTATCAATCTAGGATAGTAGTTTTCTAACTTAACCTCAGGAGACACACATTTACAATACTGTTTTTATTCTGGTTGCTGTATTTGTGTTGTACCACAGGTGTTTGTATGTGAGAACTTTCCTACATTCTGTGATTGAGCCTTTTTGTCTCTCCCTGTCTTAACTGTCTTAACCTTTTTTTAGTTCCCCTATTAGTCTCTGTCATGTTTTATGTTTTGTGGTTATGTGTACAACAAAGGATTGATCAGATGTTTTTATGTCAAATGCATGTCTTTATTTTGTGTTTTCCATGTAATGATATCTTGTGTCACAGATTTGTCCCTGAATAGTTGATCATTATACAGAGTATCCCTGGAAGCAGAAACACTAAAAAGGGGAAACAGCATGGGGTTAGATGGTTCCAAAAGGACTTGGAAATGCTTAATATTATGTGGGATTAAGAAAATAAAGGTCCTTAACAACACAAATAATACAAACAATTGTAATCTCTCTGTCTTTATTGAACACACCCATTAAATATCCACAGTGCTGGTTGAAAAAAAAAAGTGAACCCTTTGGCAGCCAAAACCTTAAACAAGAACTTCCAGTAGCTGTGGATCAGACCTACACAATGTTCAGGAGGAATTTTGGACCGTTCTACCTTACAGAACTGCTTCAGGTCAGACATATTCTTAGGTTGTCTGGTGTCAACGATTCTCTTTAGCTGTCTGGGCCTCTCCAAAAAGCAGATTTTCTTTGATTTAAGTAATTCTATAGTTGTTTAGGGTCATGCAACCTCTACTAAGCGTCAGCTGGCGGACAGCCACCCTGACATTATCCTGTAAGATTCCTTGATAAACCTGGGAATTTGTGTCATTTATTTTATTGGTTGCGCTATGTCAAAGCTGTTAGCGTGACAGAACTTGTACCTGTGTTGTATTTTAGTATACTAACATTAGAGATACTGCTTTTTTTGCACTGATTTGATTTTTGTGGTGTGTATGTGTGTGTAGCCTGACCAGAACAGTGGAGATCCTGGGAGAAGACAGTCCCCTGGGAATCCATGTGGTACCCTACTGCTCATCACTCAGTGGACGGTGAGTTGTGTGCACGCAGACATACAAAAATGCATTCACACACTCAGTCACATAGATTTATGCACACAAAAACAACAGATACCCATCTACACAAGCCCCTTCCCTTAGCTATCACGAATAACTGCCTAACTCTAACCTGAACCTAATTCCAACCTTAACCCTAAACAACTCTTAACCATCAAACATCCCTTTGAAGTTGTGAGGACCAGCCAAAATGTCCTTGAAACGCTGGTTTCAAAAGGAAATAGGTCCACACAACCACATAAAGACATGTACACAGACACACACACACACACACACACACACACACACACACACACACACACACAGAAACATACAATGGAAAAAGGAAGAAAAATTGCACAGCTATGCAGGGCTTTTATTTGGATGTGTGACAGTCAGACATTGGCTGGGGGATTTCCTAAAGTAAAGCAGGATGAGTTTTTATGGCTGTTCTCATGACTCACCTGACCCTACCAGTCTCCTTCTCAAGGTCCTCTCTCTTTCTCTCTCTGTTCTCTTTTCTCTTTCTTTTCCATTTTTATATGCCCCCCCTCCCCGCCTTTCCTGAACACCTCCTCTATCTCTTTCCACCATTTACCATAATCTCTTTAACCTCTTAACCTACTTTCATCCTTTTGGAGCTTTTGAGTGTTACTGTCATCATTTCTGCTTTGTTAAGCTGTGTTTTGGTGAGGAAATGGTAAAAGTTATGGACTGAGGATACTGAAGTTGTTTTTCAGTCTATCCCACCATCTTACTGTCTGCGTGTAAGTGTCTGTTTATCACATGTTAACTATAGTTCTGATTACCTTTTTATCTTGTCTGTGTGTGTGTATGTGTTGGTACTTTTCTGTGATGTTTACTGTGTTTCTCTACCTCTCTGTCTTGTTATCTCCTAATGTTATTGTGACCACTCTGCCCCCACATTGCTTTTATCACTTAATGGTGGTTCCTATAAGCAAATAGAAATCCCCAACAGGACAATGACAGACAGTTAGGGGTTATAGCAATGACAGACAGTTAGGGACATAGCCGTGTCTAAATAAACCATATGGATAATCAGTCTTCTGGGGCACACACTGTCACAAGTGTGTTCTCGTGTATGCATACATGTTTCTTCTACAAGCCGTAGAAACGATGGCAACATGACCAAGAATTTATGCAACTTGAAACCCATCTTTCTCTCCTTGCTTGCTTTCAGGTCTCTCGGTCTGTACATTCGTGGAGTGGAGGAGGAGAGTCGCTCAAGAAAGGAGGGCCTGTTTCAAGAGGACGAGTGCATCGTCAAGATCAACAACACCGACCTCATGGACAAGACATTTAGCCAGTGAGTGCAACACTGTCTGTGCTGGGCCTAGGAGTTCAAAAAATACCTCTGAGATGAGTTCAGTAGCTGCAAAACATTGTGCTAAACAAGGTCTAAGTGTGTACACTAGGAGTTGTTTTCATGCCGAAAACCTGTTGGAGTCGGGCCTGGCCTGTCTTTTCTTACTTTTCCCTGTTGTCCGTCTTTCTGTGTGTCTTGTTTACCTTTACCTTGTCAGAGGGCTGATATCCATGTTGTACTGCCATCACAGAGACACTTGGCATGTGTTTGGAGAGCATTGCTTCCAAATTCATCTGTGTGTGTGTCTGTTAGAGCTGGCCTTTGTGTGTCTGCATGTCCCATCTCATGTCTCTAAAGAAAAATGAGTTCTAGATTCATTTGAGACCAGATGTTTCTCAGTAGAGTTTTCCTACTGTAGCATTGAAGCACCTGAAACAAAGTGCATTAACATCAGAGTATTTAGGGATGTAACATGATTACAGAGCATTAAAATGACAAAAGCTACACCTGTAAAAACGATTGCCACAGATTACAAGGACTGATGTGGATGTTATAATGATTACCACACATTTTGATGTCTATATAGTCTACACAACAGTCCTTGTCCAGTATTCAGTGTGGTAATAAGATTATATGTGAAGTATTTTATGCTGTACTGTAGGTAAAGGGATTATCAGCGGAGGGGTTTGCAACTATTGTTCAAAAACAGGTGTATATTCACCCTCTCACAAACAGTTCACACACACACGTACACACACTCACACATGCAGACTTGTTCCACTGTCACCGTGGGGACACTCATTGACATAATGCATTCCCTAGCCCCTTACCCTAACCTTAACCAGCACAAATAAATTCCTGACCCCAACATAAACCTAAATCTACCTTAACCCTGAAACCAATTATAAACCCTCAAAAAGCAGTCTCTACCCGCAGGGACCTCAATTTTTGTCACCATGGTGATGCCCCATGGGTTAGTTTGCATTCAGGTTAAAGTCCCCACCGGGATATAAGAACAGTAAAAGTACACCACACACACACACACACACACACACACACACACACACACACACACACACACACACACACACACACACACACACACACTGACAGACACAGACAGACAGACACACACAGACACACACACACACACACACACACACACACACACACACACACACACACACACACACACACACACACAGACAGACACAGACACACACACAGACATACACTCTTGCCAGTATTGTTCTGTCATGGCAGGTGTATTGAGATATGTAGCTTGGTCCAGTGAATTATGTGTAAGTAGGCCACTGATAGTCCACTGAGTGATAGTTCCTGTGAGTGCTATGACCACACACAAACACACAAGCACTTACACTGCCATTGTTTCAGATTGGCAGCTGTATTGAAGAAGCCTGCTTGATTAGAATATCTTTTTTTACACAAATGTGCCTGCACACATTGTCTAATCAGGAACAATAATGATATCATCTGTGCACAATGGTCTCAATACACACATCAGCACACACAGGTTTCACATCTAGTTTCATTGTACTTTATTGTGATCTTAATACAATGAAAATAAATTCAAGTGTTCTTCAACAAGGTGTGAAACAAGCACTTACTTGGACTGCCTAGGGTGTTTAACGGTTTTTAACGGCAAATCCTGTCTGAGAAGACTGAAGAAGAGACTACCACCCATCCCCAAACACTTTCTTAGAAGTCATTCTTACTTAGTGCGTCGTTAACAGAAGTTGGCTCTTAGATGCAGAAAAATATTAGTGGGTTGCTCATTACTCTATAAAGCTTGGCAAGTATAAGGGTTACATTTCTTTATACTTCAAATTGGTTAGTCTAAAAAAGGCTCAATGACTAACTATATAATACATGGTGGATATGATGAAAATTCAGTCGGTTGTAAATGCACAGTACATATACTACAAATTTGGTCTGGTGATTCCTCTTCCTCTGGTGATTAAGTGATTGATTGATTGATTGATTAAGAGGGAAAATTTCCCACAATGCCATTTTATCATTAGATTTATGTCCATAAATCATTCTCTTATTTTAATGTCAAATTTTAAAATACTATTATTGCATATCTGATATATTAAAATGTGCATATTCCTCATACACGTCTTTCTAAACATAGTTTCTAGTTACGGGAACATTATGATCATTACATGTAATAATAATCTAGGCGGGAAACAATAGGAGTGTAATCCAATAAAATTTAAATAAACTGGATTTTCTCTGTCGGTTATTTGAGGTGAATGATGGTGTGTGCCAATCACTCCTGACACAATGGTCTCTCTAATTTACTTATCATAATCTGATATAAACTAATTTTCTACAAAATTATCTTTTTTTATAGATCACAAGATTATAATGGCCTGCTGTACAGGTGTCATGGTTCTGTGTTACATCTCCTGTTTTGTGTTGTCCTTAGCTCAGTGAAGATAAAAACAGACACAAACAAGGTGAGCCACCAGATATAACTATTCACAAATAGATAAAAATAGGCCTATGTATACAGATTAAAATAATTTTATATAATATAATTATATAACTTAGATAATAGTGAACTACAGTTAACAAATGACAATGGCACACATCTCAGTCTTACATATGTGTTTATTTGCTACAACCAAATCGATGCATAATTTTGTTGATTTATACAAGACTAGTTGTAGAAAACTCAAACATTAGTGTTTTATTTAGCCTGGATATTGGTGTGTTTTGCTGTCACTTTCTCATCAGATTTCTCTCAAATGTCTCTTGCTCACAAGGCTTACACTGTTTCATATACTTAACAAAACACATCATCTAGCCAGACAACAAAACAACATTACAAACATTTTTATTACAACAGACATCACTCCCTAACTTACACAGGCACTTGAGTCGCAATGCAACAAAACCCAGTGTAACATGACTCCTGAAAAAACCAACCACAAACCAATCACAACTCAGTTTTATCACCAGGCTAACTTGGGTCAGATGAAGTAGTCAGCTGGGTTCTTTCCTCTCAAATACAAAGAGGTTTTATCATATTATTCTAAAATTTAAATGGGATTATAACTCATTTATGACTTGTCAAATAAACAAGCGCATTTAAGAGATCAACGTAGGTTTGTATGACTTCTGATAAGCAGTTTTTACTATTTCTGACATTTAAGAGACTATATAATCAGATGATTAATTGAAAAGAAAAAACTGCCTGGAAAACGTTTATTAGTTATACTCATCTGTCTTAGAAATGATAATCACTTAAAATCAGTTTAGTTAATATAAATAAGCCTAAAATATGCTATGGTGTTGTGCAATTCTTGAAAACGAACATCAAAGTTTAAAATCATTAGCAATTAACTGGAACTCTTTAATTTGTCATTTGTAATCAGATTTATACCAGTATCCTTTTTTTAATTATATTTCTCCTAATTGAGTTAATAAAGTCATTGATAATATCTTTGCTTGTCAGAGATTGATAACTATGCACTGTATGTAACTGTAATTAATGGCATGATTAGTTTTAGCGGTAAATGAGTATGGAGTACACATACGCCACTTAAAACTCCACCTACTCGTTGAACAAAACTTTTTCCCTGCTGTTTCCTCTCTTACTCTGCACCAATCACCCAGCTCTGTCTGTCTCTCTGTCTCTTTTTCACTTCATCCCTCTCCCCCTCACCCTCCCAGAGCCCAGGAAGTGTTTCGTCAGGCAATGCGTTCCCCAATTGTCCGCTTGGAAGTAGTTCCCTCCTCCAACAGAGAACGCTTTGAGAAGAGTCTGATTGGTCAGCTGTTTGGCAACAGTGCTGGTCCTGACAACAGCCCCCGAATCACCAAGACCAAAGAGCCACCTCCGCCTGTCAAAGCCAAACCGGTGTTTAAGCCCTCTGAGAATCCAACTACACGATTGGCAGAGGAAGCTGCCACTCTGGAAGCTGCTGTCAGTGTAAGATGCTCTGCTCCAAATCAACAGATTAACTTGGATTACTCAGAGACATTTTGACTTGTGAACTTCCTAAAAAAAGTTCTTTAATCTCATTTAATGTATACACAGTACAAAGATGGTCGCAATAAGTTAGGGGTTTTAAAGCTCAATATGGATGTGAAATCACTTTAACATTTATTTAATTTGCTACAACAGTAGTTGAGTTCTAAGTTCTGCTTCTTTGCCTTCAGTGCTTTTGTCCTAAATAACTGCTGGCTGCACAAGTTTCTTACAGAACATACAAGCCTAAATGCCTACTCCAGCCTTCCTTTATATCTTCTTGGGGGTGTTCATAAACTGAAATTTTAATTATTTGAAGATATCAAATGCCATGATTTTAAACTTTGTGTTCAAAATATTTCCCATGGTAATTGCTCTCAGTCTTTCTACACCATACAAATAATGTATTTTTATTCTATTTTTATTTTGTGCCTGATTTATGACTTCTGAATTCTGACAGGATACGTTTAGTCTATACAAACGGTATTATTTTTAATTTGTTCTTGTGTCTTTGCTAGAACCATAAAGTCTTCGTTATTCAAACACATGTAACTATGGCATCAGCATCACCATGGTGACATGGCTGACATTTGAAAAACAGATGGCATAGAGGTCACAGTTACTTAGCAACAGCTGATTATCATCTTATTTTTATTTTTTATTTTTTATTTATATAAGTGTTTTTCTGTGATTTTGTAGTGCAGATGTGGGAGCACTGTTTAATAAACATTTGGCAGGGCTCTACATGATTTGTTTGTTCCCGGTGCTTCCATACATACAAACTGTACTGTCCAAGTACATTGAGCTTATGTGATACTTCCTTTCACTTTTAATAATTTGTGTTTGGGTAATTTTTAAACAGTCAGTTTCTCAGGTCAATGTTGATACATTTTTCATCATCAATCTCGGCACAATGCCCACTCTAACAAAGGAAAAGCATGTTTTAGAGAGTTCTGCACACCGAAAAATAACAACAGAAAATACTCCAGTCTACATTTAACATTTGAAATTTTATAAGTAATGGTTAAGAAGTGGATGACATTGGCAATGACTCATATGTAGGTGGTCACTTTTGTGTAATAGGCTATTAGTCTGCTTTAACAAATGTCACCTCATTCTGTTTTTTATGTCTTATGAAGAGATGAGCTAAACTCTACAGTTCCCAGAGTGATCATTAGAAATGAATCAAGTACAATGACAAACTATGACAATTCAAATATGCAAATGACTTATTTAAAGGGTGAAACTGCTGTGGACATCCTCTGTTGTAGCCTTATATATTTTTTTTTATGCAGTTTAGTTCTGTAAAAATGACTTGAATGCTGTACTTTCCTCACCTAGACCCCCAAAGGGAGGAGCGAGAGCCCTCTTCTTAAGAAAAGTCCTGCCTTCTCCAGCTTGGTGGCCAATAAGAGAGGAGGACGAAGACTGAGGATTGACTTAAAGAAAGGTAAGGAACATCTGGCTTCAGAGCCCAATTCGCACCACACAGAGTCTGGCTACTCTTTAGAGAGGTCTTAGATCAGCATTGTTCCTTAAATGTTACTTTACTGATGAGTGGAAATATTTCAGAAAAGTCACACCTCTTATATTTGATCTTTTGATACAGTTCCTTAGTTTTCTAGTCCTCTGAATTAATTATTTTCATTTTCAAGACTTATATATTCTAGGGAACTCAAGGCAGATTTTTCCCGTTTGTTCTATTGTTATGAATTTTTGATCCTACGCACCTTTCGTTGAGATTTTGAGGTGTGAAAGAACTTTTTTTTGTAATCAACACTTACTGTAAATTACACACATTCAAAAGTTCAGTTATCTTCAAAAGAAAGATATGAATTATATATATAATATTATATATTTTGTCTTTGTGTGCAAATGGTGACTTTTCTGTAGCCATTTTGGATTGAGAAAAAGATACCCTGCCATAATGTTAATGCTGTAAATTGGCATGCCGTGTGTGTGTGTGTGTGTGTGTGTGTGTGTGTGTGTGTGTGTGTGTGTGTGTGTGTGTGTGTGTGTGTGTGTGTGTGTGTGTGTATCAGATCAGCACTTTGGTTTTAGAGGTAAAACTAAAAGAGTTTGTAGTAACATTTGCTCTTTTTATCTTTATGTATTTCTTTATGTATTTCTATGCTAATTTTTGTCAGTTTTTGAATTTACATTATTAGCCCTGTTTATTTGTCATTTTATGAATGTATATAATTGACCTGCTTTATGTCTCTTGCTGTTCGCCCAGCATTGTGCTTATTTCTATAAATCTTCCTTTCCCTGTTCTCTAGCTGACTCTCCTTCCTGTCACCCTTCCTCTCTCCATCTTCCTGATTCCCTCTCTTCAGGGTCTATTAGGTCTTTATTGATCTGTTCATTTCTGCTGATATGAATTCATACTGGACCAAAGTGCTGACTTGGCTCTGCTAAAGAGACCAGACTAAATGAGGTCTATAAAACACACAACCAGTCTCTCTGTCGGTGTGTGGCCTTTTTGTACACGTGTGCATGTGTATGATGTGTGCAGGCTTTCAGACACCTATTTGTGTATGTGCACCTGTTTTTCAGTGATTACTATTTTAATCTTCATCACCCCTCTTTCCAGAACATTCACTCCTCATTTCCACTGTTATACTCATTCCTCTTTTACCTCTTCCTCGTCACTTCCTCATTTTCTTTTACTCCCCTCTGCCCTGCACCTGAACCCATTTTTAAAACCTTCACACCTGCAGATACTGTAGCAGCAGCTATAGCTAAAGGGTTTAAAATGGCACACACACACACACAATGTCCTTGGGCTTTGAATTATCACACTTAAAGAATGTAGTCAGGAGCAGAGTCAACAACACTGTTAAAAATTTCAGGAGTAGTTTAGGTTGTTTGTGTGTGCGCGCGTGTGTGTGCGTGTGTGTGTGTGTGTGTGTGTGTGTGTGTGTGTGTGTGTGTGTGTGTGTGTGTGTGTCTGTGTCTGTGTCTGTGTCTGTGTGTGTCTGTGTCTGTGTGTGTGTGTCTGTGTGTCTTTCTGAAAGAGAGAGAGAGAGGATGGATAGATATTTGCTTTCACAGCCTGTGGTTGACAAGTATGGAGGCAGGGAGTAAACAGCTATACAGGATATTTTGTGTGTTGATATCGGCCTAGGTGTATTTGTTTATGCTTGCACATTCTACCTCATCTCTGGATTCACAGTTATTTGTATGTGTTTGTGTATCTTTGTATGTGTGTCTAGGCTCAGAAGGTCTTGGTTTTACTGTAGTAACGAGAGACTCTTCAGTCCATGGTCCTGGTCCCATTCTAGTAAAAAACATTCTACCACGTGGAGCCGCTGTCAAAGACGGACGCCTGCAGTCTGGAGACCGCATACTTGAGGTACAGGGCAGCTGATATTAGACTTATGTATTCGTTATCATCATCAATCTAATCCAGCATTTTGCAAGTTATTACAATACAAAAAAATGTGATGCTTGAAAGAAACATTAGAAATAGACTGAAGTGGTGGTGTTTTGACTGGGTATTTGTGTTTGTATGTGGTTTTTGTGTGTGTGTGTGTGTGTGTGTGTGTGTGTGTGTGTGTGTGTGTGTGTGTGTGTGTGTGTGTGTGTGTGTGCAGGTAAACGGTGTGGATATCACAGGTGTGGGACAAGAGGAGTTGGTGTGCATGCTACGCAGCACGCGGCAGGGAGAGAGTGTGTGCCTAGTGGTCCTACGGCAGGAAGACATGTTCCTGCCCAGAGAGATGGTAAGAACCAGTCACAGTGCTGTCTTGTCAGCCAATGAAACAACATTTTCTGTTTGAGTGGTAGCTCAGTGGCCAGTTATAAGGAAAATGGTCTCTTACTCATATTTCTATCAGGGCAGCCAGAAAGACAGGCAGCCACACAACTACATCATCGGTTTTCAATTTCACATTTCCACTACCTCTAATTTTACAATTTTTGGTCCAATCAACAGGCTTGCCTGGGTGACGCACAGCTCAGCAGCCTATAGGAAGACTTCTGTTTATAGACATTAACCTCAAATGTCAATGAAGGCTTTTCTGAATTATCTGAAAGATACACTTCTCTGTACAATAATATTCTCACTTTAAACTTACTAAGTAATCATGTAATACCGTGTTTTATAGAACTCCATTCTGATTGAATCGAATGAACACATTGTAAAGCTATTGATATTCATAATATTTTGTGCTGGTCTATCTTGCCAAATTGTTTCTGCTGAATTTCAACACTGTTTTGATTAATAAACTCTTCTTTGATTCATCTTTGTTCTATTTTTCCATGCTTTTTTCTTTAATTTGACTGCATGATCAACTACTTTGCATGCACTGATTTTAATTATAGCTCTGTATGTTTTCCAACTATAGGTGCAAATAATATTTTCTTTCCGAATTTCTTGTTATTTTATGACAGTCTTGTAGCCTGTTGCTGTTTGCTCTGCCTTATTACATTTTCTTCTTTCCCATTTGCTTTCAGACTTGTACAGTTAATATGTAGCTCTTTAGCCATCCTTTTCCCTGAAAGTCTTTGTTCTCTAAGGTAATTTTCTGTCATATCATCACTGTCATCTTAGCTGTCTTGGTGATGACTTTCATTTTTCCAGACATATTTGAGGTTTCACTTGTTTTGCTGCACACACATCCGCACTAGCACAAAGGGAATAACAAGACGTCTTATAAAATCACCATTTTTTATTTGGCCCAATTTTCTTCTGTCTCCTCTCCGCCCATCACGTCATGTTTTCCATCTCTCACTGTATCTTGTTCTGCTTTTACGATGCCTTTTGTGTCTCTTTTCCCTCTGTGTCTCTGTCCGCTCTTGTCGACTGATGTTTCCTCAAAGGTTGCCAGGAAGTTCTACATGCACACATCCATGTGACCCCAAGCCCCATAGGAAATTCTGTTTCTGCAGACAGGAAAGGGAGCAATGTGCTGGAGTGTTTACATGTGTTAACATTTAGGATAATTTGGAGTGTTGTATCTAGTCCAGAGTTTATCCATATACATATTCACTTGCCACCCTTTTACATGTGTCCCATAGAAACCTCTCCACTACAGCATTACTCCTTCTACTTCTCTACAACCATACTGTTACACAGCAAACAAAAGCTGCATCGTTTCCCTTTAGATCTGGTCTGCCTCCTGTTCAAACTGATGTTTTATAAAAAAACTAAAAGCTGTAAACATGAAATTTACAGAGTGACAGGTAACTCATTGATGGGACTGTTCTGGCTCCTTTTAATGAAACACATACCACGTCACGGTGTCTTGACAGCTTTACTGAAACTGGGCAAACTCGAACTGGTTGGCATAAAACTTGACCACATTGGCACTAAACATCACTCTCCCGGTCACCTCTCCTTGGTCCAGGATTTTTCATACACAGGCTCACTCAGGCGCACTCACTTGTTCAAAGCAAGAAAAGAACTGTTTGTTCTTCTGCATACAAAACTACACACCAAAATGTCTCCCATAGGAAAAGTATTGTTTTCTGAGTTCTCTTTGTATATTTGGAGAGATGCTTAAACCAACTTACATTTGAAGTACGCTGCTGGTGTTTGTGTGTAGGTACATGTGTTTATGGATGAATGCATGCAATTGCATACTCTGTGTGTGTACTCTCTGTGTGTGTGTGTGTTTGTGTTTATGTGTGTGTGCGCACTCATGCATGGCCTGAAATATATTTTATAGTGTTAATGAAACATATTGCATGTTCCGAGCCTTTGAATGCTCATTGCTTAGACCAACTTCAGAAAGCTGATATGTCCTGTTCTATTATATTTTTAAAAAATGAACAATTTTAAATGGACAGGGGTTTTTAGCTTGGCCGTGTTAATGCAGACCCATAAGGCCTTTAGTTCTTCTATCCTGAATTCAGGTAGAAAGACAGACTGATGGGGCTCCAGCCCTATAACCTGTAAGTGAAGAATGCTGATGAAAATGCAGGTTTTGACTTTTCACTAAAGTTTAGAGTGAGTACTGATTAATTACATGGGCAAGCTGCAGTTTCTCACTGGCGAGCTTAGCTCCCCTTGAATCCTTCATTCTAGGTAGATGAGTATGTGTGTGTTTGGATGGATGTTTAGTATGATGATGTACAGACTGAGGAAGATGTGGACATACAAACAGGAAAATGAACATGGGATCCACTCTGACCTTGGTGTTTTGTGATAAAATCAAGAAGATTAAATATTGTACAAACCTCTTCATATCACTGCCACAATTCCTTTTCATTTCAAACAGCTGTCCTGAGTGACTTTGGTGTGTGTGTGTGTGTGTGTGTGTGTGTGTGTGTGTGTGTGTGTGTGTGTGTGTGTGTGTGTGTGTGTGTGTGTGTGTGTGTGTGTGTGTGAGAGAGAGAGTGAGAGTGAGTGAGAGAATAAGAGTGAGAGGGAGAGGTTGACACTGTCTAACATTTTGCACTTTCTATGTACGGTATTTCAATCAACAAACTTGTCTCTATGTCTGCCTCTCTCTATGGGCCTATTAAACTTTTTTCCTCATCTTTCTTTTCATCAACTCTGTTCTCCTTGCTTTGTTACCTCGCTTCATCCCTTGAAGCATAGTGAAGAATCAGATAAATTATTTTCCATGATATTGATCAATTATTTTTCTTAGCATCAAAGAAAAAAGAATAGTGTGATAATGAATAGCTGTTCAGAAGGACCAAACAGGGTAGGAGGTGAGGGTAAAATGGAGATGAGGAATGTGTTGGCAGCAAAAGTGTTCTAAACAGTTCAGTTTATCACAAGTCCAGGGGCATTTGCCTTGTTGGAAAATACAGTGCATATACTGTATATATATGCACATGTACATACAGCTTATGTTTTGTATTTTTTTTTCCTGACAAGGAGCCTGTGGTCATGCAGATAATGACTGTCCTCTCTTGCAAAAAGGCAGAGGTAGTGTTATACCACCCAAAGGCTCGTAGGCAGGAGGTTGGCATGTGACATTAGACATACAAAGTGACCAACAGTCAATTTTGTTTTCTAACCATCACCACAATCTTTTGCTAACTTTAACCATGCCGTTTTTGTTGCCAAAACATTACCAAACCTTGACCAGAGCAATGGCAGATCAAAAAAACTGTCTCATCACTCATTTGTAACAGTCATATGGGTCGTTTGTGGAAGGGACTGACATTGTTGTCATTCACCTTTTAAATTGAGCCCCTGTGTTGAAGCTTTCAATTGTAATTTTTTAATGATATGTATCCGTCACTGTAGTTTACTATCATAAGCTGTTGCATTTGAAGGATGCTTTCTGTGCTTTTTTGTTAATTTTTGTGGGAGACACTTTCCTTGGCTGACAGTGCAAAACAGGGAGTGCATAGAAGCAATGAATTTCCCACTGTTTTTGTGTTTTCACACCTCAAAATCAAGCATAAGCCTCGTCGTATCCTCACACCTCACTACCTGGAATGTTTTTACAAGTTCTACAATGTCTGTCACTGCTGCAGAGGACAGCCGTGTGCAGAAAGTTTTTTTAATTGACCTTCACCCTCACGTGAACAAGACCCCTATTTACTCAAAGTCCATCCCTTAGGGCAGCCACTTGTTCTCAACATAAAGGGGGAAATACATAGGATTAAGATGGGAATGGCTGTAACTCTCATCGTTTTTTAATATTTTTGTAATGAGTTTATGATTAACGATTTATGCAAATGTTATTTATACAAATCTTATGCACGGTTCCAGTAAATTTTATGCTATCTTTTAACAGAGTTTAAACAGTGGCGTGACTACAGTTTTGTTTTGGTTTTTTTGTGATTTGATCTGAAGGTTCATGCCAGCTTGTTTGTGTTTATGGAGAGGAAACAGACGAAAGATGATGATGAAATGATGGAAGGATATTGTCTACCTTCTCCTCCCCCTCTTTCGTTGTCTCTTTTTGGCCCACCATCTGGTGTTGTCTGCTTAAGTGCTGTAGAACAAAGACATTACACCACCTCTATACAGATACACTTACACACACACACACACACACACACACACACACACACACACACATTTACTCAAAGACAGTTTTTCAATGACATACAATAACATTCATATACATTACACAATCGGTTACAAATATACATCCACTTGCTGTGTTGGCTTTCTGTAAAGGCCTTTTGTGTGCACGCACACACACACACACACACACACACACACACACACACACACACACACACACAGAGGAAGAATGAAGAAGAATGTACCACACAGGGATTATGTAAATAAGCATGAACTGTACACCGTTTCTACCTGTGTACAGTATTTGTAGTAAGTTTTTGAAGTAAAAGTTAATGTTTGTTTCAAAGATCCACTCCTAACATGTTTTAAGAATTACTGTATAAAGAGGCTGTGTTTTAAATAATAATTTGTCTGATATGGTTTTTCCGCCAAAAAGTTTGATAACTTACTTACAGATTTTTAGAGACACACTTACTCCTTCTCCTTCACTTAAAAATTCAGACTCTGTAAATATACAATTATTTTTGTTTCAAAAGTTTAACTGCTGTACACAAGAGTCTCCCTCTTCACTGGAAAGTCCTTTCTTATTGTACTGTATTTGCAATGGAGGCGTCAGGTTTCCAAATTACACTTGTGTAAGTGGCATAATGGACCATGATTAGCTTCCACATTAGTTGTGAATTTGCAAAATCATGCTCATATCTGCTCATTTTAAACTCAGATTAAGGTAAGAACAGAGAAACATTTCTCATACAACAGCTGAATGTGAAAACATATTTCGAGCGTCAAACTCTGCACTTAAATCATTCTGCACATTGATCATAAAACAGAGTAAAATAACAATAATCTTGTGGAGGGAGGTTTTAGGTCTCAATTTATGGAATAGTAAACACTGGAATAAATCAGTAGAAAGCAGAACAGACTTGGGTGTGGTAGGATTTCTTTCATTATATTCTTCACCATTACCTCGTATTTAAAACAAAAGCTTAAGTAATGAAAAATTATTTGGCACAGCCACACAATAGTTGAGTAAATGAATACAAACCATTCACAAACACACTTTATCTACCAATACAGAGGCATGAATGAAAGGTTTAAGTGTGATTCCATCAGGCTACTTGTGTAGCTCTGCTTTTGGCAACCAGTATGTAATGAGCTATAAGGCGGTCTTCTGTCTGTCCTTTTCCTGTTTTTTTTTTTTTTTTTTTTTCCCCCACAGCAGGAAATGTTCTCCTTATTGCCAGATGCTCCTCTCACACACACTGACAAATCTGTAAACAGTTGGCAGCTGGTGACAGAGCACATTCAAAACAAAACAACTTTATTGAACAGTTTCTTCATTCTGATTATCCCTCTTCCATCACTGCTGCGGCAGTGTGTGTATGTGTGTTTGTCTGAGTGTGCATCCGTGCACTTCTTTGCAGTCTGTTGTCTGTTTCTGTGTGTGTGTGTGCCTGTGCGCGTGTTACTGATATCGTCACCAATGTGACCTCACAGAATCACTACAGTAGATCCCCCCATCTGTTACATCTTCAGAGACCTGTGTATACACACATACATACATGCACAAACTCCTCGGCAGCTTGGTGTCTCTGCAGGAGCTGCCATCATCCCAGTGGAGAGCAGCCGAGAAGGGTATCATGCCTCTCTTCTCTCTCTCTGGCTCGCTGTCTCATCTCACATCTCTCGGCTGTTTATTGAAGGTGTATCAGCTCCTTCATTATCCTATCATCTACAGTTGCTGCTGTGTCTTTAAGCCCTCATCACGAGTGTCACACACGCTCATACATATCAATGCGGGTTCAAGTCACTGGAGATCAGCACGGGTATTGTCAAAGCAAGATGTTGCTCTTACTCTTAACCAATGTTGAGAGTTGTTTTGTTGTTAAAATAAAAGTTTGACATTTTGGGAAACAATCTTTTTTGCTGTCTTACCAAGATTTAGATGAGAAGATTGATACCACTGTCAAACCCAGGATTATTAGCCTGCGCATTACAGTAGTGCACTTAAGTAGACTGAACACAAATCACTCAATACATTTCCTTGGCGGGGGTCTACGCTCTACTGAGCACATTTTCTAGTTTTCTATTTAGTCAAATTATATTTCAAAATGACAATTAATGAAGGCAGGCTTATGGTACCCTTTCAGGTTCCATTTCATATTTAGTCAGGTATCATATCAAAGTCATAACTTTGGTATCATGACAACACTAAAATATATATTTTGACTCTCGACCCAAAACAGATAAAAAGTTGTGGGTGTAGATTCAGGAATTCAGGGTGACTGATAAACATTATAACACTTCCTCTTTCAATATCACACATACAAAGAGAACTATTTTTATCATGCCAGGAGGGGTCTGCACAAGCCCGTGTTTTTTGAGATTGTACCGGCTTGCTTATTTTGCTTTTTGTAGCACAACCACATGCCCTTTCATACATTTTTGCTTCTGCTCCCATACCCAATCACCAGTTCCTGTCAGACTTCATCAAATAATATCTGAGTCTAGACTAACATTCTCTGTAAAAGATTCCTTTTAATGTTTCAATGTTTTCAAGACAACAGCTACGATTTATAGACTCTTGCCAAGGAGCTATTTGGGATTCATGTGGGGGCTTCGTTCATGTGCCGAGCACACCATGGTCCCATATTACAACGTCACCGCCCATGACCACTTGTAGCTTTGGAAAACGAACCCCGTGCTGCCAACATCTGCTGTGGGTTTCACAGGACCTGCGGGCTGCCTTTCCCTGCATGCACTGACCTTTAATATACAGCTCTTGAGGAGATTGTACACTGACGGCATAAGTGCTGTACTTGTTTAAATACCAAGAACGGTAAACATCAGAATATACAATACTGTATCTATATCCCTTCATATCTGTATCCCTCACAGACATTTTATCGATAATATAAGAAATAGGTCATTGAAGTCAACCAGTTCCGTTTCTCAAAAGAAAAAAACAAAACATCACTTTCCATCTCCTAAATACATACAGTGGTCACCCATTGTGCTCTCCCCACAGACATTTTAACCCTTAAAAACCACTGTGTTTTGCACCTCTCTCCTTTGTCACATACCAGGTCAATAAATCAGAGACGTATTTAGGAGCGAGGCTATTCAACACCTTAAAAGTTAACAATAAAATTTTAAAATCAATACGAAATCTAACAGGGAGCCAGTGTAGGGAAGCATGCACAGGGGTAATGTGGTCATGCCTCTACCCAGAATGAGTCGAGCAGCAGCATTTTGTATTAACTGGAGACAGTGGAGGGAGCCTAGGCTGATACCCGATAAAGCGCGTTGCAATAAACAAACCGTGAATATATAAAAGCATGTACAGCGTCATTAAAAAGTTTTGGCAAGTGAGTAGACGATGAACTGATCTCCAAAAGGCATAAACATAAAGATGAGACATTCTTTTCAACATTTTTAGCAAGATTAGTCTAATATTTTGTTTTGTACAATTTTACAGTGAAAAAAAAGGAAAGGATCACCCTACAAAAGTTTGGGCACCCCAAGAGATTTGAGCTCTTGGATAACTTTTACCAAGGTCTCAGACCTTGATGAGCTTGTTGTTACAATTATTGTTAGGAAAGGCCAGGTCATACAAATTTCAAAGCTTTATAAATATTCTGACTCCTCAACCCTGTCCCAAAAAATCAGCAGCCATGGGCTCCACTAAGCATCCACTTGGACTCTGAAAATGAAACAATTGATGACCACAAAGCAGGTCAAGACTATAAGAAGATAGCAGTGTTTTCAGGTAGCTGTTTCCTCGGTTTGCAATGTATTAAGAAATGGCAGTTAACAGGAACGGTGGTCAAGTTCAGGTCTGTAAGACTAAGAAACCTTTTTCGAGAAAACTGCTAAGATTGCTTGAAAGGCAAATTAAAACCCCCATTTGAGTGCAAAAGACCTCTAGGAAGATTTAGCACACTCTGGAGTGGTGGTGCATCGTTCTTCTGTGCAGTGAGACCTCCACAAATATGATCTTCATGGAAGAGTCATCAGTAGAAAACCTTTCCTGCATTCTCACCACAAAATGCAGTTGCAGACATTTGCAAAGGAACATCTGAACAAGTCTGATGCATTTTGGAAACAAGTGCTGTGGACTGATGGAGTTAAAATTGAACGTTTTGACTGCATTGAGCAAAGGTATGTTCGGAGAAAACAGTGCAGAATTTCATGAGGAGATCACCTCTCCAACTGTCAAGCAAGGGGGTGGATCAATCATTTTTTAGGCTTGTGGTGCCGCCAGTGGCACAGGGATTATTTCACTGGTAGAGGGAAGAATTGATTCAAATAAATAGAAGCAAGTTCTGGGAGCAAACATCACATCGTCTGTAAAAAAGGATGATAACAGGATGGCTTCTAAAACAGTATAATGATCCTAAATACACTTAAAAATCCACAATATACTAACTCAAGAGGTGCAAGCTGAAAGTTTTGCCAAGGCCCTCACAGTCCCCTGACCTAAACATCATCGAAACTCAGTGGATAGACCTCAAAAGAGCAGTGGATACAAGACGGCCCAAGAACCTCAAGGAACTACAAGCCTTTTGACAGGAAGAATAGGTGAAAATCCCCAAAACAAGAACTGAAACACTCTGCTGGCTTCAAAAAAGCATTTACAAGCTTTGATACTTGCCAAAAGGGGTGTTACTAAGTATTGACAATGTAGGGTACCTAAACTTTTAGTTTTGGGCCCTTTTCCTTTTTTGTTATTTTGAAAGTGTAAAAGACGGAAATAAAAAAAGGTTGTCTTGCTTAGAATATTAAAGAAATGTTTCATCTTTAACTTTATGCCTTTTGGAAATCAGGTCAATATTCCACTATTCATAGTAACAGAAATTTTGATCACATGTGTGAAAACTTTCCATGCCACTGTACAACATTTTGTAAATCAGCAATTGATAAAAAATGACCTAATTTTAGAGATTGTCATGAGCTGCAAGAAACAAGACTGAACAACATTTTTGACTTGATCATCAAAACAGAGGTTAGCATTGAATAGTACCTGTAAACGCCTTTCAGCCTGCTTAATGTTATTTGACAGACAGCAAAGATTAGCACCAACAGAGCTGGTGAATAAAGGAGACTAAACAGAATTACCTCAGACTTATTATCGTTAAATTTAAGGATGTTTTGGGACATCCAAGATTTAATATCAAAAAGGCAAGTTGTGAGATTTGCTAAGCTGCTAGGGTCTATGGGTTTTAACGGCATGTATAAATGAGTGTTGTTGGCATACAAATGGTACAGCATGACTTTGAACAACCTGGCCAAGAGGCATTATTATATAGAAAACAGAAGGGGACCAAGAATGGAGCCTTGAGGGACACCACATTTCAGCTTAGCCGTTGAGGATGTAGAGTTACCCAGAGGAAGAGAAAAAGTTCTGTTGGAGAGGTATAAATGTAGCATGCTAAGAGCCTTGCCCTTGATTCCTACCCAGGTCTGTAAGCAATGTAAGAGAATACTATAATCGAAAGTATCAACGGTAGCACTTAAATCTGAAAGAACTACAATCAAATAGTTATCTCTGTCTGCAGTTAACAATAGGTCATTAGTAACCTTAAGAAGTGCTGTTTCAGTAATATGAAGTGCTCTGAAAGCAAGTCATAAATTAAAAGCATAGCCTTTAATTTCAGTTTTCATCTTGAGGAGCACTTAAGTATGTGTGTGTGTGTGTGCGTGTGTGTGTGTGTGTGTGTGTGTGTGTGTGTGTGTGTGTGTGTGTGTGTGTGCGTGCATGCATGCATGCGTTTGTGTGTTTATTATCACACCTACTGCTGCATTTAAGCACAGCAGTTAATGTTGTTTTGCCTTGTAAAATAAACCCTTGGGCAGTCACTTCCACAGCATGGGGCTTTCTACACACATGCACACACACACACACACACACACACACACAGTTTCTCTGTATGGCTGAGTGGAAGGGCATCTGCGAGCTGCTCTCATTAAAAGAACATGTTGCTGAAAGCAAGTGTCCTTATTTACAAATACACACAGTGACCGTAGAGTTTATGGCAACATAGTATTAAAGCATACCTCTAATATTACTCACAAAACTGATAACTGAGAACTGAACTGAAACTAAAATTATGATCATCATTCTTCTTATCTCTTTCATTTGATCTTTTTTATCTTCTTCTATTTATCCCTCTGGTTCACAGTTTATCTGGCCTGTAGAGTTGACTTAACTTTTTTTTTCTTTTATCTGTGTATGAGTTTTAGTTGATTGTTCTAGCTAATTTTCACATAATGTTTTTCTGAATCTTTCTCATACACTGTTCATTGGTTCAGTTAAATAAAAAAAACCCACATTCTCATTCACACACACTGACAGTCACTGAGCTGTCTTTTTAATAGCATGTCTTTCCGTTGAACGATCATCGTGGCAACCCATTGAAATGTTAAACAAGCAGCATGAGGAAGTTCATCTATGCAAAGTGTTTTTTCTATAACCCTTCCTAGAGTTTATGTCGCAAACATACAAATGCCTTTTTATAGCCACAAACGCAAACATACACATGAAAGCACATCACTGTTTATTATTTTAGTATTACACACAAATATAACCACCTGTCATAGCAGTGAGGCTGAAATAATAGAAATGTTCCGTGAAATTTACACTGTGCACTTACAGTACAAATTGTTTCTGCCCTTGGCTACTCCTGTGTCTGTATGTGTTTTAAAGCAATTCCAGTGAATGAAAAAGAGGGGCCTTTTTTAATTTTGTGTTTTTTCTGAGTTTAGACACTAGGTAGAAGCAGGTTCTTTCTATATTCACTTTCTTGTAAAAACCCACAGGACAGCCAGGTTTGACACCAAACTGTGATGTTTTTTTTACTTTCCTCACAGGCCGATTGTTTGGTAAATTATCTGAGGAAGCCCAGAGGCTGTGCTTATTCATTGTTTTACAAGGAAATTGAATTAATCACCAAGAAAAAAAAAAGAACTTCACATACATCTGCATATTTTCCTTAGATTCCATAAAACATCTCACAGCCCTGTGGGTGGTCCTGACCCTCAAGCTGAGAATTGCTGGTTCAGATTTTTCTACAGTAGAACAACACCCGTCCTCTGCTCTAAATTCATTCTGGCGTTGGTTCTGTCCCATGCTGAGTACAAGAAAAAGGAATCATAAATTAGCAAAGCAGGGAAGTTAGATAAATAAAGAATGTTGCAGAAGCAGGAAAACTGAAAAGTTGCCAAATTATGATATTACTTCGAACAGAATCTCAAAGACTGATACATTTTCACTGTAATTATGTGCAGAAAGTGGCTAACATTTCTGTTCTAGGGGTTTTGAAGTTCTTTTCAAGGTCATGGAGCTTCCTATCAGGTCTGGACAGTCAGTCTGATTGGGGGACTTTTTCCAACAGGGAAAACAGCTTTCTGCAGAGTAGAGGACTTTGTGTCGGCTTAATGCTGTTAAACCTACAATCCCCACAGACAAACAGTGTCTAAACCTGACACTGCTGACCCACGCAAACACACACACACACACACACACACACACACACACACACACACACACACACACACACACACACACACACACACACACACACATATACACAGAGGCAGACTGAATTTATGCATGTACATAGACAGCCACATATACACATACATAGACTTTCTACCACAAGTACATACAATCATTGAAGGATTTCTGGCAAACGCACAAGCCTACACACATTCTTGTACATAATCGATAGATGGACAGAAATTTGATTGCAAGGACTGACACAAAAACGCAATCACAGAACATTTTGACTTGGAAACTTAAACACAGCAAATACATTCACAGACACTCGTACGTGCTGCAAACACACAGCTCATCCTTTATTTTTCTGGAGCCAATGCTTATACCTGTTAGCTCTGTTTGTATAAAATCACGTTTTTTAGCCTCAAATATAGTATCCCATCCAGTATTGAATATTCATTAGGAAAAACCTCTCTATCCAACACAGCCTCGTCTAATAATGATCAAAATGGACAAGCATACAGTGCATGCAGCATACAGTTTAGTCCAATACCTAAATTCAACGCCTTTCTTTAAATAATGAACACAGTTTGGAAAATGATTGATTGATTTTGGCAAATCATCTGATTTTAAAGTTCTGTCTAGTGTCTGCGGTTGAAATATGATAAATCATTGTTAACAACAGTGGTGTTTTCAGATAATATAATTTATCATCCAAAGCTCCTTTTTTTGTTTCTGCTGATCAATTGATAAGTTTCTTTATCTAATAATAAGACTAGATAATGTTTTAGAAATATGGACTTAACTGTTATGTTACAGTGAGATTCTAAGGTTTCACATATAAGCATTTATCTGATATTTCGAGTATTTATAAATGAATAATGTTGTTTGATAAATACCTATAATTACCATTCACGTATAATCCATGATGTATGTAGTGTAACAGTGCTGCCCCTCCCACTGAGGTTTCACAAACTTCAAACACATTTCATCTGGCGGGATCCACTTGCTTTCTTTGTTGCTGATATTTTTCCCTCTAACTCTGTCTCAAACTTAGTCATTACTGCCATAACTCCTTATTGATTGGTGTTTTCCACCATCTTTCTGCATTTATTATAGTCATTCTTTATCTATAAAGTCAGTCTTTGGTTCTTTATAGTCTTTCTTTCCTCTCTATATTACCTCTGCTTAGTACTTTTGTCCCTCTGGCTCTCCGTTTGCTGCATTCTCCAATTACCCCTTGAAAATGCACAGGTCATTTTACTGATATTGCAGAGCTGAGAAAGGAAAAAAGATGGGTATATAAAAGCAGCCAGTCCAAATGGCTTTTTTCTTTATCCTTTTTTTCATCTTCGAAAATAAACTCTGGCCGCAATTTTTTCACTCATACAGAAATTTAGCTGAAAAGCTCCTTGTGATGAATTCTCTCAAATGGAAAAGCTTTTAGTTTAGCTTTTGGACACTTTTCAAGCATAATGAGCTGACCTCTGTCTCCTCTACCTCACCCTGGTCATCCCTCTCCCCTCCTTGCTGATATTCCTCCCCTTCCATCTTCATTATCTCCCCACCAGAAGGAGGAGATGTCCCGTGTGACAGGCTTTGTTTTGGAGAATGGGAAGGAGCAGCTCATGTTTGAAGTACCTCTAAATGACACCGGCTCAGCAGGACTGGGTGTCAGTCTCAAAGGCAACAAGTCCAGGGAGACAGGAGAGGATCTGGGAATCTTCATTAAGTCCATTATACATGGAGGGGCTGCATACAAGGTGACATAATATTCTTATACATATCCAAATGAGCAAAATGAATAAATAAAGACTCTGCAAAGTGCTACAGAAGTTCTCATTTAAAGCCATCCAACGTAAGCTTTTTTCTGAATCTGTAGTTAGCCCTCTGTCTTCACAGTGGTGAAAAAGAGGGCCAAAAAAAGTTTACTCCAAACAGTCAATAGAGTGTCACACAAAAGTCACAGAGAATTCACCTCTTCAATAAAAGGACCGAAATTAAGCATTATGGGTAATAATAACTACTATCAGACCAGGTCTTTGTACATGAGACGGATGTGTGAGACGGAGTGAGAGCTAGCCACTACAGCTGTCTCTGCTTCTCGGCTGCAATGTACTCCTGCTCTGTTAACCTTTAACCTCTTACACATCGGGACATACTTGATGTGTCGTAGACAGCAGCGAGACAGACAAGCAAAAGCAGATGCGCGCACACACACACACACACACTCACAGAATCAAAACACAAAGCATAAGGAAACATGGATGGAGCAGTTTGATATTTGTAATGTTTAACATCTAGCTACAAATTATTTGAGGACACATACATGCATGTGTGCACACAAGTTTACGTCTTTTTATTTTTTTTATGAACCCTAGTCATTTATAAATATATCTGTAAAACAAACATACAGTATATCTGTAATCCAATACACTGAAAGTGCACCCGGTGTTTTAATTAAACCGGTGTGTGTTTTACAGGACGGGCGTCTGCGTGTCAATGACCAGCTGGTAGCTGTAAATGGAGAGTCGCTGCTGGGACGCTCCAATCATGTGGCCATGGAGACGCTCCGCCGCTCTATGTCACAGGAGGGAAACGTAAGAGGGACCATCCAGCTAGTTGTGCTGAGGGCTTTGAAGGTACACATACTCTCTCTACTCTCTCCCATTTGGGCCTAACTTTGGAAAAATGGTCTGGTTTATGTGTTAATGTTTACTGTAATCATGAATGGCTGTTAGAGCAGCAACAATTAGTTGATTAATCAATTAGTCCATTGACAGAAAAATCTATTTTTCTATATTTCTTTTATTTATTTATTAATTTTAAGAAAACATAATAACAGTTCTCAGGTTTCTAAAAGTTAATATTTTGTGGTTTTCTTTGTCTTGTATGATTTGAATTGAATTTTGGATCGGGCTTTGTACTGTTGATTGGACAGCACAAGACCATTAGAAGATGTCAACTTGGGCTCTAGGAATTTGTGATGTGTGTTTTTCAATATTTTTTGACATTTTAAAGACCAAACAATTAGCTGAGTAATTGAGAAAAAGACCAGTGGCTTAATAGGAATAAAGGGACACTCCCTAAAGTGAAGCTTAATGCTGATGATAAAGGTGAAGCACACTTTACATTAAGTCTATTCATTTTACACTTAAATGTCTCCTTTTGTTGTCATAGAAAGCCAGACTCTAGTTTAGGACACCTGCTGTGCGAAATGAGCACATGCACGCTTCTGTCACTTGACTAAGAAGATAACCAACATGCATGCCTCCCTTATACTCACTCTGTATCTCCCATCCCCTCTTTTGACTCTCAGTGAATATAGCATCATTTTTTCCTGCGGCCCATTACCTCTGCCACTTTCTACACATACTTGACACTAGTCTCCCTGCTCTCTTCCCTGCGCTTACCGGCAGCACCAAGAGCATTTACACTTCAGCTATTCAGGTTTTGTGTGTTTGTGTGTCTCTCTGTGCTTCTGTGTGTGTCTGTGTGTGCTTCTCTCTCTCTCTCTCTCTCTGTGTGTGTGTGTGTGTGTGTGTGTGTGTGTGTGTGTGTGTGTGTGTGTGTGTGTGTGTGTGTGTGTGTGTGTGTGTGTGTGTGTGTGTGTGTGTGTGTGTGACTGACAAAGAGTGTTCTTCACCCAGCTTTATCTCTTTTCTGTGTGAGTAAAAAATACTCTTTTCATCTTGGCTGCTTTTCAGTTGATGCCTTTAACACAGCTCTGTTGAATGTTTGTACAAACCCTTGCACACACACAGCCAGGTTGTTGGCTCAAGTGTGAATGGCCTGTTGCATTGTCTGCTGGTAATGGAAAAAGAGCTACATATTCACCCTGCATTATATGTTCACACAAGAAACAGCTAAACGGATAAACACAGAGAGAAACCATACAGAGAACAAAATTTATGGTATTAAGATGTAGGTGTATTTAGAGTAGTCTACCCTCACTGATACAATATAAATGGGGTGAACCAAGTATTAGAAACACAGTTCAGTATACATTAAAACAATTCAACAGCATGATAAAATACAACTTCTGAAATTACTGTAAAGTACCATAAAGTGACCCAACACCTTACTTAGAACCCCCATGAAGATTGGGTTTATTGCAAGGCTGTTGTTTTAAACTGCATCAATTTTAGGAAAGTGTACAAATAAACTGGCATCTGAGTGAATGTCTGCATATTGTGACACACTGGAGCTTGCAGGGCTCAGGGCATCCTCTTTGATGGTCAAAGCTGTTAGCAACATCAAAAGAGTTGCATCCACATTTCCCTCTTTGTCTTAAGAATAGAGAAGAGAGGATTAAAAAAAGAAGGAGATAAAGGCAGATAGATAAGAGACTGTACCTTAAAAGCCTTTTTTGGTCTTCAGTATTGATGCTTTTAACATTGCAGAAGTGGACCACTCTTCTTTTTTTCTCCCCTCTGATCTTTGATTCTGCTTTTTCTTGTATATGTCCTTTACTCTTTTTCTTACTCACTTCTTACTGTGTTCATCCTCCTTTCTCTTCCACTCTCCCTCGATCTCTCACTTTATCCAGCTGCTCTTTTCCATCAATAACTATTCAAATGCCCTCTATCTCCAAGATAAAAAACTACGGCTCTTATTTAGCAGGTTCCGTGGCTATAATCTGATGCTGTTCTTGAACTTCAGCAATATTGGTGTCATAATACCTGAATTTCCAATTTTGATAAAGGAGGTTTTAAAGAAACTGAAAATTTTTTAATCATTTTGAGACAAATGAAGACCATTATAATTAGAAAAAAAAAGGCAGAAAAATCATGTATTCAAGATAGAAGAAAAAGCACGTCTAACTAGAACTTAAGAGTAGTTTACCCTGCTCTGTAGTATGACTTTTAAATGGATTTGCTAGCACGCTACGCCTCTCCTCAACCATTTGACACAAATGTGGCAATTTTGAAGATCATTTAAATAAATGTCTGTTAAGTCACTATCTATTGCCAAATGAGGTAACACAATGGTGATTATGCCTATCGCCCACTGATGAAAGTATTGCAATACTTATATTTTGGAGTACTACAAACTGGGTGCCTGAACCGGCAACATCCCTGGAAAAAATGCTGCATTAAGTTGCTGCTGATACAAACCGAAAATTTCCTACTGCTAAAGCTTCACATGAAACACATTTAACTGGCGAAACATGTGGTGACTTTTATTATGAAGTAGTCACAGGAAATGGGGGTAATGGAACAAGAAAAAGCAGCCGCAGTGTTAGATGAAGAGCTGCAGGTGACAGACTGCACATTTCCAATCTCTCAGCCAGCTAACCAACTCCTTTCACTATGCATTGCTGTTCAAAGACTCATGCGGTGTGCAGCATAAAATAAGATCACGGTTCCTCACAGAATGATGGAAGAAGACCAATTGTTGCCAGACTTCTTTATTAAAACATACAATAGTTTATTTTGCTGCCCCCAGAATTCAGTGACCTGTAATATTAAATTGCATTTGCTGTTACCACCAGTAAATACAGCAATCCTTCCTCCAATCAAAACCTTTTGTGGAGGTTTTATGTATTACAGGAAGAAGTAAATTAAGCTGCTATTGAAAGTATTCAAACTATATTCCACAAAATATATACAGTATGATAATATAAAATAAAATAAAAAATAATAATAATAATGTAAATAAATAAATAAATAAAAAAGATTGATTCCAACCCTAAGTAACACTGCACTAGGAAAAACAACATAACAGAGAAAAACAAATTCAAGGTTATTTCATTCAGAAATTTTCCTAACAATTTTTTTATACCTCAACAACTTTTTTAGGTGTCTGAAGAACCATGTGTTTTTTCAAGAGTAATCTGATGGCACTATGAGACTGGCTAATGGGATGTGTGTTGGGAGAGAGCCAGGGAGGGCAGGGGGCCCACAGGACCTTTAACATAATGAAGAGTGATGTGTCCTGGGTTGGAATTGGGAAGACACTGGAACTGGTGCTTGTGTGCGTGCGTGCGTGCGTGCGTGCGTGTGTGTGGTGGGTGGGTGGGTGTTTTGGTGGGTCAAGGGGAAGATGACAAGGAGGAGTTATTACACACTCACTACTGTTATGTCTTCTTTGTTGTGTAAGCGGAGGGCTTATTCTATACAGAAACACACAAGTACACTGAAGCATGCCATTGAAATGCCATGCATATGCATAAATGTTAATGAAAATGAACACTTCTCTACACTCACAAATTACAAATAAATGCAAATTAAATTCCTATAGAAATACACCAAAAAAGAGACATATCAACACTGGAACCGATGCTTTGTTTGTTTATTACAGGGCCCTAAGAGAGCCATCCCTCCAGGGGATAGGTGTCAGTATGACTGTCATTGCCACACACTCAGACAGACAGACACACATGGGAAATGAGGTCCCCTCTTTCACCTTGATCCTTTTGAGAGTCTCTCCCTCATTCAATCTCTTGACATCTATTTGTGTTTGAATAGTCTACTCCAAAGCCCTCACTTGGTTCTCTGGTCATATATCTCAATTAAAATGTAATCCACACACCAGATACTTACATAAAAAACATTAAAGTTTTAAGAAAGGTAAATAACAGAAGCATCAAATTTAACTTACTGTTAAACATTTCATCCACATGCTTTTATTTAAGTTTTGTTCCAGACCTAATTTTAATAAAAGTTATTAGTAAGCATCAAATTGTGTTACCCTTATAAATGTAGAGAATTTAGGTAGCAACACCTGTTCATAATCTGTCTGTATGAAATTTATTTTGAGAGTGTTGTTGAGTATTGTACTATTTGTTTCCTCCCTGTCTTAGGATCAACATGGTGTGTCACCTAATCGCTCATATGATGGCTCCTCTGGTCTGTCGGGACTGATGAGCCCACTCAACGGTCAGACAGGATTGGTCAGTCAGGCCAATGGCCCCATTCACCCTCCCATGGTGACCAACTCTCTCTATGCCTCCAATGGTGAGTGAGGTTTTTTTCACATCAGTCGTTGGTCAGCAGGCAGGTCAACAGACATGACATTTACGTACAGCACAATTTCAATTTAATTTCATTATATTTATTTATTTATTTTGAACCTCCATTTCTCCATTGCACTAAGCACCAAAAACTGTGAGTTATCAAAAGCTGGCATCAAAGGCTTGGTCAGAGTCTTACGCTTGCTGACATACATTATATCCCTGATCTCCAGTAAGAAATCATGAAACTTTGCTGAAAAGTTCTTGCCTGGAAGCTAATAAAAACTCATGGATTGTGAAGTCTGATGTATTTCATGAAATGAAAAAAAGGGTCTAGTAGAAAAACATGTTTATATTGCTCAAACTAAGGTTTTTAGAAAATCGGTATTGGTACCAAAACGGGTATTGTATTGGCACCTGTGTCAACAAAACGCTGCTGACCAAAGTTGACATAACCAAGTGAGGTTATCCTACCCATGTTCACAGATGCTATACATATTTTTATAGTCTGTCAATGAGCAGTAAGTCTTTTTAAAGAAACAAAGGAGTCCACTGAATAAACTGTAGTGCCGGGCAGTTATAAGTTCAAACCACGACAACAAAATGACCATTTTCTATTTTGTAATTATGGTATAATTGATCTGCACTGAGTGTTATTTTCTCTATCAAAGAAAATTTCCTTTGTTAAACATTTATTTTGATCATTTCCTGAATTATTTTCAAAAACTTACTTTCTTTCTTAAACAGTATTCTAGTTCCTTCTGACTTAATTCAGAATCAGAATCAAAATCAGAAAAACTTTACTGATCTCCGCAGGGACATTGCTTCAATACAATTGCGCGATCGCAGTTATGAAAGTGGAAGTAAATAAGTAAATAAGCAAAAACTACAAGTGAATAGAAAAAAATGTACAAATGCAAATGCACAAAAAGTAATGTGCAAGGTAGACTCTCCAGGCCTCTTTAACATTAGCATTCAGCAGGCCCGGGGTCCCGTCTCCTCTGGTAGTGTAGTCTGCAAACTGAGTGAAAGTGGAGAGCCTTGTCCAGTTGAAATCCCTGGAGATCATGAAGAAAGCACTGGGGTCTGAATTCTGGACTCTTGCGGAAACAGAGTGGATTATGTCACACACGGTTGCCAGGTTAACTGAGGGGGGTGGGGTGTAAACAGTAACCAAGATGGCCTGTGAGAACTCCCAGTGAATGTAGTATGGACGTAGTCCCACGGATAACAGTTCAGTGTCTGGGCTGCAGAAATACCGGAACTTTTAAGCACATTTTTATTATAAATGTTTTTCTGTTTTTTTTTTTTTTTTTTTTTTTGCCATCAAAACAGCATCAAAGGTTGGGCATATCATCTGCAGTAGGTTCAGTATAGCACTGCACAAGTTTAATCATCATGAACAACGTCTCAAAGATAAAACAGACTACAAACAAACAAACAAAACAGATTTTGCCATCTACACTCCAGCCTTAATTAGATACTATTCTGTCCCTTCTTTCCCTTTCCTTTATCTCCTTAGCTCTCTCTCCTCGCTTTATTTTTCTCTTGTGTTTCTCAAGGTTGTTCTGTTTGTTTGTTATTGCTGGGTTCATCCTGATATAAATAGTTATTTTAGTTCTTGGTGCTTCATATTGCTCTTTCTCAGTAACTCTATCCGCTCCCACCCTTACACTATCTGTATGTGCTTGTGTGTGATCTCTCTGTGTTTGTGTACATCTCTTTCTGTGGTTGTGTAGACAAACTTTGGTTTGAAACCATCGTTGTGTGGACATTTTGGCCGGTCCTCATAACTTCAAAGGGATGTTTGAGGGTTAAGACTTGGTTTTAGGGTTCAGGTTAGAATTCGGTTTAGATTAGGGTTAGTGTAAAGGTTGAGATTAGGCATTTATTTGTGAAGGTTAGGGTAAGGGGCTAGGGAACGCATTATGTCAATAAATGTCCTCATAACTATAGAAAGACCAGCATGTGTGTGTGTTGGTTCAGGGATATTTGGCCAGTATCAAACAGTGTTGTTTTTTGTGGGTTTACACTGGATCTGGTAAACAGCGTTGACCTTGAATACATTTTGCTGTCCAAATTCACCTCAGCTACGGTTTCACTTACATATACACATTAGTGTGTGTTAGTGTGTGTAAGTGTGTGTTTGTATATAGCAAACACATTTCTCAGGCTCTTTGCGTTGTTGTCAGTATTTTACTCTTCCAGTGAAAAATTTCACATGCTGAATCCATTTTATTTGGCATTGAAGTCCAAATTAAAATGAAGAAATCTTTTTCTTGCAGCGATGTGTGCTTCTGCAGAAGAATAAATTGAGATGAATTATTCCCTACATATGTATTTATGCAGATGTTATTTTTGCATTTATAGATCTTTCTCTTTATCTCTTATCCATCACTGCATCTCATTATGTTTGCTACCACGAGTCTTCCTCTTTCTCAGTTTTTTCAATTTTGTGCATTTCGGCATTTCTTTTGTCTCTTTGTATTCTCGCTCTGAAGAGTTAATCTACTCGTAGGTATGAAATGAAATAAAATAAAATAATAGAATTCTAGTCTAGCTTCAGAGATTATGCAATCTTCCTCAGTTTTTTCATTGAAGCATTTTTAATTGGTTTTGGGATGGAAAACTGACATGTCCTGATATAATAGTGACCCAAAAGTTTATGTATTCTCACTAAAGGAACACTGATTTCACACATGAAGATCAATTTACTCATCATGGTTACTGCTAATCAGCCTGTGAAACCCTATTAAATTATGTCAGCATTTTCCGAGTGATAATCTTGATTATGATCAGAAAGTTTAAGCATAATGATACAAGACCCTGATTTTAAGATTTGATTTTAAATAAATTATGGTATTGTCACAGGCCATTGAATTTATAATTTCTTAAATTCTTGATCACTGGTTTCCCCTTAGAGAGAAAAGGGAAAGGAGGGAGGTGACGGGAAGTAAGAGAGAAAGGAAGAGATGATTAGAGAGACACATCGTAGACAAATACAGACAGCAGGAAGGAAAAGTTGAGAGCAAAAAAAGAGGATTCATATATCTGCTGGAGTAAACTGCTATTGATCTATCATCCACAAAACAAATGCCTTTTTCACTCCAAATAGTGGGAGTCAGTGAAAACAGTTTGTGTGTGTGTGTGTGTGTGTGTGTGTGTGTGTGTGTGTGTGTGTGTGTGTGTGTGTGTGTGTTTGTTTGTGTGTTTGTTTGTGTGTGTGTGTGTGTGTGTGTGTGTGTGTGTGTGTGTGTGTGTGTGTGTGTGTGTGTGTGTGTGTGTGAGGTGAAAGAAGAATGTGTTTTTGACAGTTCAGCTGATTAAGGTGCTGTCAGTGAGGAGGAAGGAGGAAGTTTAGGAAAAAAAGGCTGAAAACTGAGTGGGAGATAAAATGATTTATGGGAGATCTGAAAGGAGAGATAAATGACAGCCAAAATATCAGAAGATTGCAAGAATGGGAGCAGAGGAAAAATAAAGCAGGTGATTAGTGTAGAGAGAGAGTGAGAGGGAGGGATAGAGATCAGAGGATGTGATATCTTCAGAATGCTTCCGTTTTCCTATCTAGCTTCAGACGTCTCTACTCTCAGTCACACGTGTGGAGGCAAGCACATAAAGGACACACAGTAAGGACTGTGCAATAATCACGGTATGTGTTGTGTGGCTGCTATGCATTCTGAAAAGGGATGACTGTATGTAAATTGTGCTCAGGTGCATTATGTGTCTGTGTACGAAGTTGTCATAAACTCATTTATCAAGCAGACACATCCATATCATTGCTCTACATCTGCAGCAACTTCTGCAGATGTAGAGCAGCCGCATTTGCTGTGGGGTTTCCATCCTCTTTATGCTTCCCTTTTATTTTATGTCATCCGATGTTTAGGTTTCTGCTTTCTGCTTTCTACTGTTTCTAATTTTCTCTCTATTGCTCATATAGTTGTTGTTTATGTTGACAATAAAAGTGTTACTCCCTCCCATTTTTTGAGTATCAGATCATCACCCTCTGTAAGCTTCAGAGGTGGCTGGGAAACATTTATTGCTTGCTACTTCACAAACCATGGCACCTGTGGTCAGTTTGAATTGACAGCAGTTCCTGTACATACTGACAGTGGCTATTTTTCACCTGTTGGAGGACAAAAGTATTAGGATATCCTTACAATCTTCTCAAAACAATCCTGGTACATAAGCCACTTGTTCTCTCTTCATTCATATGCTCACTGTGTTTGTCTCAGTCTTGATGCCAGGCCCCGTCAAGCTCATGAGCAGATGATTGTGTTGGTTTGTGTATGTAAGAGTGCTGGCCTACAGTCTCAGGACAGAATGACTCTGCTGCAGCGTGTTTCTCCATCAGAATTACAATGTGCCATCCATCTGTTTCTAGGTCACATAGCTACTTTCTCTATAAACAAAAGACCCGAAAGACACTTCTCTTTAACACTGATAAATGTGATACAGTAAACTCATATAAAACATTAACTCTTGGCCTTTTTTGTCCATAGAAAACACAGGGTCTGTCTACCCAATGAGAGAGGTAGGACAGAGCAGTTCTCCAGACCAGTGAAAAAGCAAGAGTCACCTACTAAGATGCTCATCAGTGTCACAGTATATTGAGAAGGAAGTGTACCTTACTGCATGTTGGTGTACTAATGGCTGTTCAAAACATGCTTATCATATTGATGGACAGTGGAGAAATAGTAATCTGAGAGGTTTCGGTGGGTGTTTAAATGCGAACCAAAATGAATTTAAGCTGACCCCAGCTGCTGTGCTCTAGAAAAGATGAGCATAGTTATTAAACATCTCTTTGATGGATTGCATCATATCACCTCTACTTTTGTCCTTACCATAGACAGTTGTTTTTTTTTTTTTCTTCTCAGTGACCAATGGGAGTTATTCTCACATGGATGAGGATGAGGAGGGGGAGCCGTATGGACATGAGGAGTTCAGCAGCTCTACTCAACACTCCTACCTACAAGAAAGGTTTGTGTTAGTTTATGGTTTGTCTTAAAAAGTTGCCATACAGAGTGCTGTAGAAATGAATCATATGCAAATATAAATTATAAACCAAAACAAATGATGACTATCTTCTTCACTAAATGTTCTGTATCTATATGTTGTTGTCATCCTTACGGAAATTTTATTTATTTAAAAAAATATATGTTTAAAGTTGCATCAATGAGTCTGGTAAGTGTTTCAAAATTATTTGTCTTTGTAGCTTGTGCTGTCAAATATTTTCAGTCATAGTTTTGAATACAACGTTATGGCACAGCCAGTCTCAAGTATATTAGGTATGGATGCTAGACAAGCATTTAGTCTGCACCTTTTTTGTCCGCGAAGGTCACGCAAAATGAATACATTTAGCAAAAAAATAAAATCAACCGCAGTATAATTTAAAAAGAAAAAAGTAACTAATGACAGATCTCAAGGATTGAAAAAAAAGAAACAAGGAATAAGATTAATGCTCTTTTTGCCAAGGCTGGCAATGACTGTATCTTCAATTTGTTTCAGGGAAAACTGTCACATTTCTAGCCCGGCTCAGCCCCAGTCTCCCACCCACAGCCAGAACCAGAGCCAGCGGCAGTTCCAGCATGTTAAAGCCTCCAAGAGCATGGACCTGGGTACGACTCAGAACCAACATCACACTGGTGGGGCGATTTTTCTGTTTATCTGCTCTGCATGGTGGCTGCATACATCTTATCCTCACAAATATTTAAGTATTCCTGCTGATGCATGGCTGCTGCACCAATGGGATGCTCCACTCACCTCTGCAGACTTATATTGCATACTCTGCAACACACAGGCACAGCTACGCATGTAGGTGGGGAACCAATTATGCCTGTTGCATGAGTTTTGCAGTCATTCGTCAAAGACGGTTTTGATCTTTTTTTTGTCAGTGTGTGTGTCTGTGTGTCTGTGTTTTTGTGTTTGTGGGTGTGTGCGCGCACACGTGTGCTTGGTTGTTTTTAATGTTTTTTCTAGGATGGGAAAATGTGTTATCTAATATCTCACCCAGACATGGTTTGGTGTGTCTATCTGGTGTGTTCATCACAATAACATTTCTGCGTTTGCTTCCATTACTATTTCTGCGGAAGCATTTATGTGTCATACTGTACACTGAAGTCTGAACTGTGTTAATATTTAAAACATAACCCGGTAATGTAACCCATTTGCTCCATCAATATCAGGAGAAAGTTGTTATCAGAAGGAGTCTTGTATCACAGAGTAAGAAGGAAATAGATGACAAGTGACACAGAGGACGTATAAGTTAACATGGAGTGTGTGGCAGTGGGAGAAAGTGGAGGAGAGAGACAGATTTCTTTGTGACTACAGGATCTCCAGAGGCTTAAAAACAATCCGACTGTAGAAATGACAAGCTGTGACACTTTTCCATGTATGAAACTACAGTTACCTACGCAAGCTCTGCCTCTGTTTCTCATTTATTTTTCTAACATCTGACGAAGAAAGTTATAAATAGTCACAATTTGTGTCACAGGATTTTAATTCATATTCAGTATGTTTTTTTTATCTAAGCAAAAAGTCAGAAAGGCTTCTTTGGTGACCACTGTGATCCCAGTTTCACCGTCATCTTTGTCACCTGTTGCTCTCTGATTACTGATATTTGGATGCATGGCTCAGTGACATTTCAGTGACTGTTAAAAAGTCAGCTTTAGAAATATAGCTATGTGTGTAGTTGTGTCCGTGCTCATGCATACCTTTGTGTATTATGACAGTGGATGCAGAAGCACAACAAAAGCTTATTGTTCAAAATGTCATTTCCCTTAGTCCTCCTCCTCAAGCTGGCTCCACTGCCAGCTGTGTGTGTGTGAGAGAGAAAATGAGACAAAAGAGCAGGAGACAATAACATATACATCCATTTCTATAAGAATAACAGACTGATGGTATGTACTGTATATCTGTACATCACCTCCTTTGTATATTTATGTAAAAAATGTCTCTTGTCTTTCTTTCTATAGTGACAGTAGGGGAACAAGATTTAACTAAGATTACAAAGCTGTTTTATATCAAAAAATAGTTTAGAGAGGAGAACCTTTCATCTTTGGGGATAAATGTTATCCCTTTAGACTAGCCTGAAATCCTGCTAGATCCCTCTCTGCTGTCTGGCTTGTGATTAGTAAGATAGATTTTTATTTGTGACAAGTTCTGTTTAAAAAGATCCAGAAACCCTTCCTGCTCTGTGGTGATGGTTATATCTATATACTTAGGGTTGTCTATAATGTTATAAGTTGTGACAGAACAGGGAGAATGTTGTAGAAACAAATTTATAGTACACTAATAACAAAAGACACTTGAGCCTCCTGAAGTCCTGCTATTATCACCACAAAATATGAACCATAACCAGGTTTCCTACTGAGGTAATAAAGTAGCCTAACTTGAGCATCAGTTAGCAAATATTTCTTGGTCAGCATACTTGCCTTTGCATAACCATTTGGAAATCAGATTTGGCTAATTAGTACTGTAGGTAGATGCTTGCGCTTTCAAAATCATATCAGTTCTATAGTGGGACATGTGGTGAGTCTTGTTCCGGTGTAGTTTTTCAGTAAAAGAGTTCAAAAGAGGGTAATACTTACAGAGACACACAGATGCCACCATTATAGTATTGCATCTTCCAGTTCATTTTCGATCAGTTAGGGAGGCTCAAATTTGGGGCAAAATTATTGTAAAGATACTTTGTTTTTCAAGCGGCCTATTTATGGTGGCCCTTTTTAGTTAAAGTGATACATGTAGTTCAAAATCAGACAGTATTACATAGTTTATGGCTACTACACCATCTAAGACAACAGAAGTAGCTGAGGTAGGTCTAAGCATTAATGGTCTAAGAATTAATTCACTGCCAGTTATTAGTGAAGCTGAGTACATCCTAGATTGTAATGAGTGTAGTGGGGCCGCTTAAAGGAGACTAGAGCCAGATACATGTGATTGGAGCATCTGTGCATGTGGTTTTTGTTCATATTATCTTATTGGAGAAATGTTCATGGAAACATACTTTAATTTTGTTTGTACTCTTGACATTTTGGTTCATGCAAAAACAGGGCAGCAGTTTTGGTCATTATAGTTTCAGAAATGCTATTGTAAGTTTTATCCTTCTTTAGTTAAACAAGAGACCTTTTTGTTACTGTTTTTAAACCTTCCAGCACGTAGTGTCTGTAAATACTGCTAATTATAGTGTAAAACTAGTCCATGTACATTCATATGGAATGCATCATTTTAATCAGTGCCAATTTGTGCAATATGAGAACTACATTTTAACAAAATTTTCTCACTACTTTTTCAGTGCTGTTTTGCTGTTATGCTGTGTTGTGGCTGTTTTGTTTGTGTTTAAGTGTGTGTGTTTGTGTAAAGGAGAACAAAAATAGAGAGAGAGAGAGACAGAGACAGCATTCTCAGCATTTTATTCCTGGGCCAGTTACATAATTTCATTTTTATTTAATTTGTCCTGATTTAATTTTCCACCCCAGCCCAATTAAACATTTAACAATAATTTAAGATTGGTTCCAAATTATGAACTCCCTGCCCTGGTTCTCACTGTCCTTCTCACTCTCTCCGTCTCTGTCTCTTTTTCTCTCTCTCTGCCTTTGCCTTGTCAGACTTTGTCCCTGTCCTTGTCTTTGGGTTTTGTTTTTTTTTGTTTTCTTGTGTGTGTGTGTTTTTTTTATTAAGAACTCAGGTTCATTCAATGTGAATATAAGCAGAACAACATCAATTATGTTACTCAATTTATGATTATGCTATGGAAGGTTTGAATTAATCACAATGGAATACATGTTAGTAACTATTTTAGTTCAAACTTGATTTTTTGAAAAAATGAATGCCCGGTATGTCTACATGTTTGTACCTTTCTGAGACCTCCTCCCTAGTGATAAGCCTCTGTGTGCGTCACACACGTGGCATCTACAGATCTGCTGATGTAGGCGAGCACACATGCACACTGATCCACAAACTACTGGGCTGCTGAAGCAGTCATATTGATTCACCGCAGACTGATGCCATAAGACACACACACAGCTAGAATTACACTTTAGGCTTGGTTTTCATTAGAAAAGTATTTGCTGGGAGAAGCCATGTTACTGCTTGGTTTTTGTGGTCTGAATGTGTGTGTGTATTTGGAGTGCTAACAGTCAATGTGTTCTTTGTTGGCACTGGGCTGCTTTGTGCCTTTAGGAAGAAGTGAGGAAAACCAAAAAAAAAGGACTGGGGGAGAGGTAGAAAGTGAAAGGAGGAAAAGAGGCAGAAGAACGCTGGCAGATGGAATAGGTGTAACTAAAGTAAAAATGAAAGCATGGAAGGAGAGACATGAGGGTAAAGGGCAAGAGGTGAAAGGCATAGACTGATGGGCAGTGGCAAAAAGAGAAATGGGATGACTGAAGGAAAGGAAGGAGGGTGAATGACATATGAAGTGAGAGAGAAGGGATGAAGGGAAATGACTTCATTAGCAGCTAAGCTGACTTAACATCACAGGGAAAAAGAGCAACTACTGTTCCATCTTGATAAATGAGACAGGAGAAATAATAGTGTGATAGAGAATGATGGAGACAGAAGGGGGAGCTGAGAAGGAGGTAGGCAGGAAAAGTGCAATAAGATTTAAACAAAAAGTTTTTTACGGGTATAAAACACTTGCACAGTTGGCAAGCCAGGTACGAGAAATTAAAAAATGTAGAAGTCAAGGGAAAGGAGTAATCTATACACCAATGGAAAGTGTGTGAGTGTATGTATATTAACATGCGTTTGTTTTGTTTCAGTGGCAGATGAGAGCAACGTGGGATCCCTGGTTGGAAACACTGCAGGTGAGCCAAGCACAGATTACCCCTACGCAGGGTTTTCCCTACATTTTCAGAGGGCATTGGTGCTGTCTTGGTTCCAGAGGGTGGTGGTTGGGGGGGTTTGAAATTATTCAAATTTTCAAAAGTTATTTTAAGTTTATTGTTTTTTTAACATTGTTTTTGACCATTATCCTTACCACATTTGTGAAAGAAAGCTGGCAACACTTATTGTACTTGTGTTCAAAAAATCTATTCATTTACCGAATCATATTTTTGAGATTTAATGAAAATGTATGCGGATTACCTTAGCTTGTATAGCTGAGCAGTCACAAGAGGAGCAGAGAGACCTGTCACGTCCCATAGCAGCGTTAAGATTGGAGAATGTAGCAGTGGAGAAACTTGTTATGTTTGTATCAGAGCACAGCGAAATATATGAAATGACAGTTACTGTATCACCGATATTCATTTGTGGAGTAAAAATGTACAGGTCCTCAGAGCTTCCGGTTGGTGTTTGTGCTTATTGCAGTCGCTAGCAAGAGTAGCCTGACACCTAACATTAACTCTAGGTTAGTATACATTATTGTAACAAAGGATGCTCTCAACTGTATTTTGGAAAAGCGTTTTTTTATTTATTAAAAACTTCTTTGACCAGAGGTTTTCATTAGAAAAAGATTTTATGTGGGAACACAGCCTAACTTTGTTTAGCTACCACGCCGTGTGAGATACTAAGGTTAGTTCAGTCAAGGTATCTTTATGTAACGTCAACTAACTAGCTTCACTGGCTAACGTAACTTTATTCAGTACATGAATATTTATGTAAGATAACTAGGTTACCAATGTCTTTAGTTGTCAGCTAGGCTACATTAGTTATATCTTCTCTCTGTCTGCTATTGCTATTGTTAACATCCACAAGAACTACTTTGTTTTTGTGATGTGTGTATATGTTTCTCTTTATTTGCTGGATTGCACACTTGGGCTCAATTTCAAATCAGAATGAAATGGACCATGATGAGGGGCTCTACTGACTTATGATTTGCCACTACAATAAACAAGAGAAAAGTGTAAACAAAGAAAGAATAGATACTGTATATGTACATGCATAGTCTAGTGTATTAGAGATATAAAGAGTTCTCTGTCTTCTTTCCAATTTATTAAATATTTTTTTCTTTTTTACCCTCTATAGTTTCTATCACTTCACTGAGTTCTTCACTATGTGTTTGAAGCCACTATACACCATGTTTACCTCCATTTCTCTTCCCTCTCTACAGTTTCATTTATATGCAACTTCACTTTTCCTCTTGCATCCTGCCTCTTCTGTCTTCTATATATACTTGGCTCCTGTCTGCCTCTATAGAAATACATCCTTATTTTGTCCAAAGGGCAGATGAAAGTGAGAATTGCAGGAGGACTGGGGAGACAAGAGAGGGGCCAGACTATGGCCACTTCTTACAGATATGCATTGACAAGCTTGCTCTTAAGGTTAAGAGAGAGAGGAAGAGAGAGATTAAGAGAGGACGGATTCATCTAAAAAGCATTTACAAGCACAGGGAAACAGAGATGACTGGTTCTTCAAAACCTTTCACCTTAGTAGCCTGCACATACCTCTTTTTAAAAGTTTGATGGCAAACTTTTCTTTATCACTTTGCCTTGAAGTCTCCCCCATTTCAATTGTAGCTGCTTGAATGTAAGAGCACTCTACTTCATTATATTCTTTACTATCCTATTCATCTGTACTCTATGTGTGTCTGTCCTGTTGTCTGGCACTTTATTCCTGTCAATAAGTCCTTCCTCAGTTTTATACATGGTGGTTTTGACTTTTATGACTACATCCATAACCATTCTTAAGGGAGCAAGCAAGGCAATATAAGGAGCATAAAAGACAACATATGGAAAGAATGAAAGGCAGTTTTGGAACATTTATTTTATTAGAGAGAAACCTTGATACAACAAAAATAACTTTCTTTTCTTCCAACAGCTGAAAAGATGGATACGTTATGGATATGTTGTCCTGTTCAGTTTCTCATCTTGGGTTTGTGGCTAAAGTGTACCTGTAGTCCAGTAAGCATGCTGTATGACCCTTAACTTAAGACAGTGGTTAAAAATGTTCTGGAAAAGATATACTGGTGTAAAAAAGGTTAGGTGAGGGAACATCTTATACAGGAAGGATTACTTCAGAGGGATTGATATGGTAAACATGTTGAAGAAGGCTTAAAATAAAACAGAAATACTGTACAACTCTAGTGTCATACACTCTGGTGACATATTCCTTTCGGTTTCCATAACAAAGCCTTTGATTGTCGGCATACTGAATCTGAACATCTGTTTATGTTTTTGTCAGCTTTTATTAACTAAATGTCAACATGTACATGGCCCTTTTTCACTGTGGGAAGACAGTGAAATGGAAAGATCTTTAATAACAATGAATTGCCTTCAGGTGTAAAATGAAATCAGCCTCACTGTCATTGACTTTCCTTTTTATTCCAGAAGCAGAGCACATTTTCTCTCATTGACAGAGCTTAGTGAATGAGATAAAGCAATCTTAGGAAACAGGGCTCGTAATTGGGGATGAACAGTATAACAAGGTTATGGATCTTGGCCAGATAATGTGTTAGGGAGACTTGGAGGTTTAAAGACTCGATTGTCTCTATACAAGACAGGGCAACAAGAAACCCATCTGAGCTGATTTTGTTCTTTAGTGGTGAAAATTCCCTAACAAATTTGCAATTAATCAAATTACCAAAGCTAAGTGATACACTATGAACCTGAGATTTCTGGGCTCCTAGAGGTCTTAGTCTTAATCCAGCCTTGATATGGAGGAATACGGGGCAAATTTGATAAATGGCTGTATTTTCTTCAATTTTCTCTCCTTTATTGTGCTGCACTGTAGGCTACAGCTTGTTTTTGAAATGCCTATCTAGAAAATATGCTGCAGAACAAAAATGGTTTATAAGGTTATTTCTTTTATTGCCTAAAATCTTGGACAAAGACAGAGAACACAGCAATTTCAGTGAGTTATAGTGTGTGGTTTTATTTTCTGATATCAGTGAATCTAAGCTGACCTGGAATTTGGGTTGAAGTTATATCTCAAAGTTGCAAAGCGAAAGTCGTTTTTTTTTTTTTTTCCCATCTGAAAATCTGACCACAGTTTCCAGCCTTTCTAATTTTAGCTGTGTTTTTCCCAGTAATATGCCTGTAGAATGTCCAGCAAAGCTTTTAGGGCCCTTATCTTTTCCCCTGGTTGATTTCCAAGCTTTTTTTTTTTTTTTTTTTTAAATTACTAAAGCGTGTTTACACAATTCCTATACCTGTTGCTTTTCAACGTGTCTCCTGTTTTATAATGCCACATAGCCTAGAGAGTTGTTAAAGAGAGTGTGTGCCTGGCAAGCATGACCGTGTTTTTGCCAACCCACTTTTCTTTGCTCTAATGTATTTTTTATAACTGAAATGCATCCAACAGCCCTGCGCTGATGACAGACAGCTGCATGGACTTTGTTGAAAGAGAGGGGAGGGTGGGGTGGGGTCCTAGGAAGTGAGCACTTTTAAAGACAATGACTTCTGGGAATTCTGTTTTCATTTCCAGCAATGGTCTTTCCCTCCATACCCTAAGAAACCACTGGACAACTACACCACAAGTACACACACACACACACACACACACACACAAAACTATTACCCTTATGGTAATGGTATGGTAATGGAAAGTCTCCATCATCTTGTGGAAAATGTGAACCTTGGAGGATGTCATATTATACTGTATTATAATTTTGCAGAATCTGAGATGCAAAGTGATGGAAATAGGAGCAAATATTACAAATGTGTATGTGCATACTTGTGTGCAAACCTTCTCTGCAAGTGAGCGGGTGTGTTTAACTAAGTGTGTTATTGTGGCTAAATCCATTTCTGTGGAAGCTGCAGTTGAGCAAATTGTGGAAGTGTCTTTAGTAAATTTTAAAAAGTACTTATTTTTAATATGCATAAAAAATTCTCCTACTCAGCATTCTAATATTATATATTCTGATGGAGAATATTAAAAACTGTAAACACTACTTGATTTTGTGTGTTGTGGTCAGACATGCCTCACGTTTCTGTGGTGGGACAGAGAAGCAGGAGCCCAATCATTCCAATAATAAATCAGATCAGCTGTGGAAGAGGAAATATGAAATGCAGTGACAGAAGCGATGCTTCTGATTAAAATCCAAGTAGATATTATTCAAGTCACTGTCAAATTGGTTTGCTATACAGACATGATGAAAGATGAAAATGTCATGGTGAAAGAAGGTAAAAACAGAATAAATCAGTGTATCTTTCTCAAGTGTAGACTGTTTCTTTTCCTCAAACTGCTTTAAATAGGACAGTACAGTCAAACACACAAACACATACTGTACAAATACTGCTGACACGACATAAAAAGAACGGTTGCAGCTGTGCTTCTTTCACCGTGTTTTCCTTTGGTGATGGGGACAGCCTGGAGCTGTGTGTGTCTCCTAGAATCAGTGCAGGAGAGATGTTTCCTTGTGAAAATAAATGGTGAGCAATGAATATCCACAGGAATGATGAAAAGCTTGTTGGAGAAAAGTGGTGATATGTGTGTGTTTGTGTGTGTTTGTGTGTGTTTGTGTGTGTGTGTGTGTGTGTGTATGTGTGTGTATCTAAGCAGTATGTGCGCATGTGTATGAACGTCCTCAGTTATGCACTCCTTAAAAAGGATTCTTAAATGTGTGTAAGAGTGTTTAATAGTCACACAAGTCCCAACACATGCTCCTTGAAGAGGAGATGACTTCCAAAATTGTCATATTCTGTGGAAATATCTTCATCTGTCTACACTTGTGAGGATACACTCATACACAAACACATCCAAGTAAAAACACTAAATTGCCGACATGCTTGTCTGCTTTTGTTATAGTTTTATGTCTTTTTATTGCCTAATTTTGGTTCCTCCACCCACCACCATCTCTCTCTTTCTCTCTCTCTCTCTGTCTCTTTTTCACTCTCACTCTCTTTCTTGCCAATGCCATTCAGGCTTAGAGACTGACAAAGAGGCAGAGGAGCTTAGAAAGAACAGCATCTCTCTGAAAATGTCTGTGTGTGTGTCAGGAGGCCAGTGTGATGCTGAGGGAGACTGGTGCAGTCCATTGTATGAATCTCTCCCATGTGGAACTTTGACTTTGACAACAGTCACACACTGACAAGCTCTGCCAGAACCGCGTCTTTAGAGAGCCACATCTCTCTATATCCCCTTCTGTCTCCTTCTTTCTGCGATTGTCTCTTCATTTCGCTCTTCATCTCATTTTTTTTCTTTCGTTTTTCATTGTTTCCCGGCCTCTCTGGCTCTTGCAGACTTTGCTGTGGAATTAACCTGAAAACCACCTTGTTAGGCTGATGTGGATTGATGGATTAATTTGTCACAAGGAGAGGAGCGCATCTTTATGTGTCTGTGTGGGTGTGTGCATCTGTGCGAGCGCTACTCAGTGCCACCACGAATTAGCTCTTTACAGCCCTTCTTAGACACAGAATTCAAACAGCTGAACTAAGCATTCCCTGCTTCTCCATCATTTTTATACTTCAGTTTGTGTGAATGTGTGCAGGTGCGTATGCTTGATCTTGAATAGCTTTTCCTTGTGCACGTGTTTCATTTACAAGGTATCTGTCTCTGTCTTTTGTGTTTAGCACACACTGACGTTTCATTGTCTTTGGGTGTACTCTTGGCTGCCTCTCTGTATATTGAATGGCCTTTGACCCCTCTCCATCTCCCCCAGTAAGCCAATAAAGGTGAGCAATAATCAGGAGATGGTCGGTATTGTCGTTTCTTGGTGGTACAGCAATTCATCTCGATCAGGCTTTACACACTGATCACTGACATTTGCTGTACTGCACATTGTCTGACGCTTGAGAGAGAGAAGCACAAAGAGAGGGATGCCATTTGTTTCTGTCCTGGACCGATCAGTTACATTCCCTGTGATGGATTCATTTTGGAAGAGTTTTGTGTATCTGTTGAAGAGTTTACGTTCTTGCTTGTATACATGAGAGTTACTGAAAAAGTCTCTTTTAACTGTAGTCTACATTTCGAACTACAGGGGACTACATGTAGCTCTTCTGTTATAAAAAGTATCAGTAACTCATGCTACTTTTCTACAACTACCCACAAAATAATACTAATAAACTGACTCCAGCAACATTGTTTTAGTGACATTGAATGATGAATGATATTTCATTTTGTAAGGTTTGCATTTTTTTGACCACTCAAGTAATCCTTGTTAACTGGGTTTGAAAAGTATAATATCAGGGATCATCAGCTTGCAGATAGAGCAAAAATTTTTTTGCAGAGTCATTGGGTCTCATTTTATATTTCACAGACACCTCTGAATCTGTGTTCCCTGGCTAAATAACCCAGGACAGTTTGATTGTTATGGCTATTTTCTCAGTTTTGTGTTCCAGTTCAGGTTTTAAAAATGAAAAAAACATTAAAATTATTAGAGGGACTTTAAACTACAGTTCCCCTCTTTTTTAAAGTGGTTTTTATCTCTGTTCAGTTATACTTTTTTTAAAACCTTGACAAATCATGACTTCACACAACTCATACCTAGGGATAGCAAGTTAAGATTCATTACCTTGCTCAAAGAAACTGAAACAAGATATTGGCTTCTGTTGGGAATCAGGCCTGGTACCTTCTGGTTATTCTGGTAATTGTTGCAATTTCAATGCTGCAACATCTGCATCAAGCTCAAAGGGAACTAGTAAGTACTGACCTGAGATATGAGATTTTGACACTGAATAGCCATGTCATTGCATTTAGGGTGGATTTTTTATGTAATACATCCTGTATTATATAAAGAATACAGTATATGTCCTGCAAAACATTGACTGATTGCATAAAAAGAATGGTTTCACAATGCTGTGTTTTTTTTGTAAAACTCAGTATATCCTGCTATAGCAGCTAGGTTGGGCTGTGATGTCAATTTTTCCTTTTCTTGAAACACAGGGGAACTTCCACTTATGGGACGTAGAGAGACGCTGAATATTCTCTTTACTAAGAAATCTGTTTTCTGGGTGTATAGTAATGCAAAAATAGAATGCAAAATTTGAGTTGCATCTCCTTATTGTTGCTGTTGTTGAGTCTGCTGGCTTTGTTGCTGCAGCCTGCTGCTAAGCCACTACTTGGTATAATTTTGACTTTGAAAGTAGCCCATTGCCTTCCTGCCAACAAATAGCCTTGGGATAGCTTGGCGTTCTCTCTCTTTGTGTTTAGTTTTTAATTTTTAATTTCTTTCTTCTTTCCTACTCTGTCTCTCTTATTGTCACTCCTATCTTCTGTCGTTCATTTCCAGGCTTGCTCTCTTTGTTTTTCTCTCTAGCATCCTTTCACAGTGTCTCTTCCTCTCTGGCAACCCCCCCACTTTCGTATCCTTTCCCTCAAACCACTTTGTTACTCTTGTCTTGCTTGTCATCCCTTCTCTATCTCTCTCTCTCTCTCTCGCTCCCTCTCCCTCTCTGTCTGTCTCTCTCTCTCTTTAAAAGCAGCTTAATTCTATCATCTTACAGTTGGACAGCAGTAATTACATTTATGACACAAATCCTGCTACTCACAGCAAAATACTTTGTGTGAGAGACCAAGTGTGTGTTTGTGTGTATGTTTCAGTATGTGGATGCATGCTCATCCCCCAGTATCTGTGTGTGAGTGTGTGTGTGTGTGTGTGTGTGTGTGCGTGCGTGCGTGCGCACATGTAGTCTTCATTCCCTGATAACCCAGCCCAACAACACTAAGCTATTTTTAAAATTATTTATATCATATTACTATCCAACCCTCTGCAGTCAGGCAAGTTTGGACTCAGAGGTCACTGCCTGTGAAAATACTTCACTTCTTCTTTATTAGACTTCTTAAACTGACTGCAGTTGCCCTCAAACTTTGTAGATCCCCCAGTGCAGAATGAACCTTAACCCTGGTGCCTTGCATTGAGTTTAAACGAAAAACATCTCATGCGTGTTTCATATGGAATGCATTAATTTACAGAAAGCAATGTGTGACTAAACATTGATTTGTGCAAATCTAGGCATGTCCTCTGAGCCTAAGTATGCTGGATTATGAATTTATTGTCACTGAAATGGAAGTGTCAGATGCTGTTTTAACTTTGGTTGTGCTTGTGTTTTGAGAATGTTTTTGGCAAATGCAAACATGTTGGCTTGAAGAGTTTCAGGACTGTTTGGAATGTGAAGAAAAGGAATAATACATGAGAATTTCCTGGACGATTCATGTTGAGTGTATTCATGCCTTTGGTGGCCTTGGTTCAAATGTTACTGGCAGCTCTAATCCATGCTCCTTAGAGTTTTCAAATAGTGGATGACTATTTAAATGAGCGTGTGTAACATTTTTTTTTCTCATTACACACCACTCTCAGCTCTAGAAGTGAAGATTTGCTTTTGTTTACATGTCTCATTAAAAGCTGTTTTTATATTTTTACTCTGCTTTGCTCTTTGGCCAAGGATCCAATAAAGTTTTCACTAAAGTTTACTTCAGACTGGTGGCAAAGGGTACACATTCCTATTATGATTGTGGAATTTATAAAGCTGGTTATCAATGGTTTTAACTCATACAGATGTTTCTGAGCAAGTGTATTACATGTTAAAATGTTACTTGTTAATTGAGCAAATAACATCTTATGATACCCTGTGACAGGGATATTATACAATGAATTATTAGGGCCATAGCGGTAAAACTTTCTGTCTTTATGGGTTTTATGGCCATTAGTCTAAAATATCTACCAAAGAGTAACTATTGTCATTTAATCTAAAAATGTAGATATTTTCCATCCAAATCCTTGTGCAGTTGGAAAGAGTTTCGGAAATTACATGTCTGCTATTGTGTGGAATTAACCAAAGCTTCTAATACACGTATAAACATAAATAAAGGAAAACGTTGTGTTATCTTCTGTAGATATGTATCTGTTCAGCTGTATTAAAAAAATCTACAGCATCAATTCAGGCACTTGTGATTTTTACTGCTTCGGTGTGCGTCTGAATGTCATTGTACTGTGTTTATGGATGGGTGTTATGACCCTTGTCCATCTCCTCTCCCAGCAGCTGACTTAAATTATGCATGTGCATACATACTATGTGTGTTATTACTCTTTATGTGTTTGTGTGTGTTTGGTTAATGGTTGTTTAAATAGATGTGGAAGTCACATCAGCTCCCTCTTCTCCTTTGCTCTGAGAAGACACACACACACACACTCACTCACCCACATACACAAACAGCAGTCCTGTGTATAGGGAATCATTAGCTAAAGTGATGCAGGTTTAGCTATCATGAATCACAGTGGCATCATATCGACAAGCCAGAGCCAGCAAGGAATCCAAAATGTGTGTGTGTGTGTGTGTGTGTGTGTGTGTGTGTGTGTGAGAGGATTACCAGTATTTTGAGCTGGCAGCAAGCCCAGCCTTCCTCCCTTCTTCCCATTTTTCTCTGTCTTCCTCTCTGCCACCGTGGCATTCTCTGGAGGAAACTTAATTTGCTCTCTCCCTGTTGTGTTCCTCCTGTCCCTTTTCTCCCCATCTTGACTGCAATCAGTGGCCTCTCTGTTTAAGGTGGCACACCGTGACAAACCAAATTGGAAGCCCACATTGCCTTCTTTATCTCTCTTGTTTTACAGCAGTCGTCACGAGTGGTCAGCATTTCATTAGCTTTCGCTGAGGTTGAGCAGCAGGATAGCAAAAATTGTTATGTAGTCTGCTTAATGCATAACATGCAGGCATGTTATGCAGGCATTTTTTTTTTACCTTTTGGAAACCATATGCACTGGAAATTATGAAGCTTCACGACTTATCTTCACAACATCTCTGATCTCTGCCTTACTCCCCCTTGAATACTTCTACCATTGCTCTGTCTTATCATACATCACTCTCCTCTTCATCATCCTTTCTGCTGCATCCCTCCCTCCCCCAGTAATATCTCTCACAGTATACTTGTGATGATGTATGGAGAACCAGTAACAGCGAAGCAGACTTCACATCCATCACAAACTCAACAACAGCACATTTAACTGCATCACTTTATTTTTTATTCCATGGCTCTGCTCTCCAGAGTTCAGTCATGTCGTGGTCTTTCTGGCTCCTGGTCTGTGTCTCCACAGGCTTTTTAACCCAGTCACACCAAAGCACAGCAGGGATAAACCTGTTTAATAGCCTTACCAAACTTGGAGGCCATTTCCTACCATATACATGCTTTTCAGGGTCTGTTTGTTTTTAATTTCTCCAGTATTTCCGACGCAACACATTCATACCCATTTTAGTAGAGTAATAATGAAAGTATCATACCTCTCTGCTTTTCTGTGTCTCCCTCTGCCACCTCAGCTCCATCAAGTCCTGTAGAACTCGGTCCTACCCTTGGCTTGAAGAAGTCCAGTTCGTTGGAGAGTCTCCAGACGGCCATGTCAGAGGTCAACAGAAAAAATGAACTCCTCCCATTCCACCGTCCTCGCCCAAATATGGTCAGGGGAAGAGGCTGCAATGAGAGCTTCAGAGCAGCTATTGATAAATCCTATGATGGGCCACCTGAAGATGATGATGGTAAGAGGGACGAAAAGGGTGTCAGTGGGCTAAGTCGGGCATGCGTGTACAAATGTGTGCTGTTTTTGTGCTTATATGTGCAGAAATTGCTAAACAAAACAAATAGTATATGTACTGTACTTCCCTGTACGCTCTATATGTTACCATTTACAAAATGACACGGCTTACTTCCATACGCAACATGTTCCCCAATTACACTTTACAGCAGAGGGATTTTGCGATAAGTACATCATGACTCAAATTATCAGCACATATGAAGCAATGCAGCAGCATTTCATCACAGTATGTGATTCAAAGTTGAGTTGGTCTCTCGCTTTAAATATTTATCCAGGAGCTAAATGTTAGCTGCTTGGTTTGTTTCAATGGGGGTTGCACTTCAATTCCCAGCTGTATTATTAGCAGCAAACTCTTATCAGTCACCACCAGAGTAATGAGTGGGGCTGTTTCAGATCACTACTCTCACACAGGATAGGACTAATAGGGCATGTCAACACCACACACACGCAGTGGCCACATCTGTCACCATCTTTCTAAATGTTCAACACTTTGAAAGCTGCTGTTAATTGACAGATAACAGTTCTCTGAAGCTGCACACTGAAGATCTCGCTCACCTTCTCTCTCTGTGCCTCCCTCTTTCTCTACATTTGTACATTTTCCCATCTTAAAATTATATCTTCACTGCCGTGTCAAATTTAAATGCTTATCAGTTACCATCTGTCAGGTTTTGAGAGGGGGATTAGCTGTTTTACCTAGACCACTGGTGATTAGAAAGGCAAACATTGCAAACACTTTGACAGAATAAATGCACAGGTAATATTTAATCTGGGTTCATGTGTAGCCGAGGCATTGTGTGGGATCCTGAGTGAATCTAGCTAATACCACAGTGTACCACAGTTTCCAGTGAATTCAGTTGTCAAGAGGTCCATTCAATAGAGGCTTTTAGTCACTGGCTTTGATGTTTTATGTCAGCTGGGATGGATTATAGTTGTGAATAGTTGTTTCTATCATTCTCTTTCTGTCTTTCTTCACATGCTCTGTCACCTTACTTCTGTTTCATTTGTGTCTCTTTCTTTTTTATTTGTTTTCTACTACTTATGCCCCCCTTTTCACAAACCATCCCTAAACGTGTTGGGGAGCAGACCAGATTCTTATAATGGGGATTTCATGGTGAGTGCTATCCCATGAAATAGCTACTAAAAATGTTTTTAAAATGTTGTAGTATGGTATAATAAAGGAAATAGTCCAGTGATTGGCTTTATTTGATGTGATATGACAGTGATAAGTTTAAATTGGCTCTTTCTTTTCCTGCTTATCCAAATTTTTACGTTGGTCAGAACAGACTATGGTGAATCAGATATAGGGTTTTCCTGACTCCTGCTGTTCAGATTTTATGAAAAAACCTAAGAAAGAAAATAAAACATCTGTAAATAAGGCTCATTCTTTCGAAGAAGTGTTTAAAGCCCTCTCATAAAATGCACATACACAGCTCTACGAAAAGTTTCATAGAGATCACAGCTGTGGTCACTGTGGTCATGTTCAGTTTTTAACTCTTTATAGGAAGGCTAACAAGGACCGATACAAGCTGTGGATCTGCAGGCAGAAAGATACATACATGTACATACACGCGCAATTACATTTCCATCCTGTCTGATGACAGTCTTTTCTAATTAAGGGTGAAGTGAATATCCACACAAAGTTAAATCTCATTTCAAGTAACTAATTTGGTTTGGTTATCCTTTAAAATCTGACAAGTCGTCTGTGTCCGTGTGCGTGCGTGCATGTTTGAGATCATTGTTATTCAAGGCCAGAGAGTCAGTCTGTCGAAGAAGTAATGAGGCATCAGAGTATATGCTTTAAGAGTTAATTAATTCACTATAAAGTTAATAAATCAGCGGTGGAGATGGGGAGTAGAGAAAGTTAAGCGTCATGTGCCTGTGTGTATGTGGAATGATATTTTCTGGATAGGTACATGATCATTTCGAGTCTCTGGTTTTATTGATTTAAATCTGACAAAATGATGGAAGTGGACACAATCCCTGGTAGTTCTTTTCTTTCACTACTACTTTTACTACTCTTTAAAACACTGTTCCTACCCTACTTATTATATTCCACGTCTTTCTCTTCTTCTTTCATTTCCCTCTAGATGATGGTTCAGAGCCGAGTTCAGGCCGTGACACCCCTGCAAGTAGTTCATCCCGCCAGGGAGTGGGGGACCAGATAGAGGAAAAAGGCAAAAAGGACAAGAAAAAGAAAGCAAAAACAAAGAAGAAAGAAAAGAACAAGGGGAAAGGAAAAGAGAAAGAGAAAAAGAAAGCAGAGGAGCCTGAAGAGACAGAGAAGAAGAGCAAGAAAAAAGGATTTGGCCTTCTGAGGTGAGTTACTTTGCATGTAAGATAGAGAGAGAAAGAGAGAGAGAGAGAGAGAGAGAGAAGTGGAGATGATTATTTAAAAAACTTTAACATGTATCGTAGTCATGTGCCTTTGTGTGTGTTTATTTGTATGTAAACCTTATGTGTGCGAGCATTTGTAGAAAGATAACACACTACCTACACTGCTCGGTAAAGTCACCTCTGTTGAAAATATGACGTCTTACAATATTGGTTTGTGTTTGAGAGTCATTTTGTAGGAACAACAACCATGCCATATTGGTGTAATATGCATTCAGTAGCCATGTTCTTTCAATGTGTTTTCACATTTTCAATCCAAAAATTACATCCAGGCACACAAAAATAATATATAGGCTATAAACTTTCTTTAATGTCAACTAATCAAATATATCCATCATCCACAAATACACATGCATTTTCTCTATCATTAGGCACATGAACTAACACAAACTCTGCACACCTCATGCATTCATTAAAAAAATAACCCTTAAACATGAACGCTGTAGTCTTTTTTTCCATCACTGAAACACTATCACATGCTCATAGGCACACAAAGACCACTGTAAGAGTGGTGCCCTTGTTTCCTTAAGAGGTCCTGAAAATTATCTGTCAAAACTATTTCATGTGATTAACTTTAACATTAAATCTTCCAGTGTGAATGGGGCAAAGTGTTTCACTGAACAATTTGTACTTTCTACCATAATACCTACCTAATATCATGTTTTTTTTCACTGTGGGGTTTTCTGAAATAGGATTTCACATGACCATTACTTAGATTCAGATCTTAAGAAAAACACTTGCATGCAATTTGAGCTGCAAAATAAAGCCACAGTCATTCAAAATACACTTATAAAAGTAGTCTGTCTGAACCAGAACACAGGAAAATACTTCCAGATTTCAAAGTCACATTTTATCACAGTGATGATATCTCAGAATTGCATGTTATTTAAAGTGAAATTTTAGGCAATTAGACTAATATACGCTAATGGTGCCTAATTAAATAGGTTCAGTGCTCTCTCTTTGAAAGTATCCTTTTTTTTTCTGCCTTTTTTCCACCTTGTTTTCCTCATTCCAACTCTTATGCTTTCTCTTACTCATTGGTGAGAAATGTTTTGATGGTGAGTAGAAATGTTCCTTTTATGATGATAAAATGCTGCCTTTGTCATGCAGCTGAGTGTGTAAATGGCTCTTTGTACCTAAGCCTGTTGATAATTATGTCAACTCAGTTTTATGCAATAAGAGAGGGAAAAATGTAACGGATATCAGATGGATAGTTAGAGCTATTGGTATAGTAACTATATTCCTTTTCTTCAACAACTTTTTTCTTTCTTCTGGTAGCTTTTGTTTAATGTCAGACTTACCTCCCCCCATCTTTTCCAATTCCTCTTGAGGTGTGAGCCCTTTATGCTCTTAACCCCATTATCACACAAAATGCAAGTTTGACTTATATGGAAAAAATGAAATACAGCATCAGTGGTAGTTTCATTACATTGCCTAAAATTTTGAAATACAATGTTTAGCTTTATAATGTGATTCTTCAAACCTCAAAGGAAAGATAGACCTTGTAATATGGAAAAAAAGCCCTGGTTGTACAAACTTGATAAAATTTCAGTTGGCCCAAAAATACCTCACTGGACCTCACTAGCAACAGTGTGTGTGTGTGTGTGTGTGTGTGTGTGTGTGTGTGTGTGTGTGTGTGTGTGTGTGTGTGTGTGTGTGTGTGTGTGTATATATATATACACGCACACACACACACACACACATATACATATATACATACACACACACACACACACACAAGGAAGTACAGCTTATTTATATATACAAGCCGCTGTTGCCTGTTGGCCACACAGGAGGGAGAGCTAAGCCGAATGCAGGAGCAGATGCAGCAGAAGCTTAGAGTGCTGAGGTGGAGGGTGAGACGGTGTTGACACAGTCGATGTACGACTCAAAATACTGAGGTAGATACAGATGAAGCTGTTAGTGTTATAAAAATAATGTAATGTAATGCAGATTTCACTGTTCATTCAGTGTCAATTGCAATTTATAATTTAATGAGGACAAAACCACAACTCCTCCGCCTCTCTTTGTATGATACTGTAAAATTGACAGATATTGCATGAATTCTTTTAAAAAATCCCTCCTAACAAGGCCAATGTCTGTAAGGTCTAGATTTACCATGATGCCTAAATTATCTGAAAAAAAAAAAGATAAAAACCATTTATTCATTTATTTAATTTTAACAGAGAAATTCTCTCGCTGCGTTGGCAATCAAACACAATCATAGTTTTTTTCTTTATTTTACTATTATTATTTTTTTTACTTTTTTGTTCTAGATTTCTACTCATTCTTGCACTTTGTAGTATCCTTCTCATTTTCTCACCTACAGTCATTCAACACATTGTTCTATGGTTTTAGCTTGGAGCAATGCGAAAACTATATCTTTTTTTTTTTTACCTCCTTCACTCCATCACTCTGTCTTACCACCTAAGTAATATTTTAAGTATGTCACAGTTCAGGGAAGGTTAAACTAAATTCCTTTTTCTCTTTTTACATCAACCTCTCTTCTACCTATCTACCACTCCAATTGATTAGGGACTGGACAGTCTACGCAGCACACCCAAGAATTCTCCAGTTTAATCAAACCAAGCCTTCCCTCTATGCTCCTATCTCTCCTCCATCCTTTCATCTAACCACCAATTCCCCCATCACTTCTTGCCTTAAGTACCTTAAAAAATAACATATAATACACCCAAGGATACATTTAGACCTTTCTTCTACACTCCATCTCTTATCACCATTAGAGGATCTTGATTAGAGCGCAGTGATAATCTCAACCTTCTTTCCTTCCCCTTTTTCTAGTTATTTTTATGTAACCTCTCTTCCTCTCTCTCTCTCCACCCCCTGATAATCTTTGCATCATTTCAGTTTGTCCTCTCGGTCTGCTCCTTCTAGCTCCGGCTCCCTATCTGCATTTGATGGCATGTAATGGTGGTAGACTGAGAAGGCAAATGGGTGCTATTCAGTACAGTTCAGTCTAAGCCAAACTGCTGATTGGTCACATTCATCTAAGGCCAGTTTTGATTGGCCTAATGGTCTGGAGGAGAGGGCAGTATGGGATACTCCACCGTTCTCCAAGGCCTCTGGTTTTACAGTAGCAAATGTTAATGTTTATCATCTGTTGGCTCACACATTTGACAAAAAAGATCTCTCAACCAACTACTAAATGAAGTTTCTATCCATGTACCATCTGCATAGACAAATATTGGTATTATTGCCGTAATATTCCCATAGTAAATTTGTCTCTTATAGATGAACTCTCCTCACTGGTTTTCCCAAATTAAATTGTAATGACCAAAAAGGCTGGATTACAATTTAGTTCTTCACTTTAATGAAGAGAGGGTTTGGAAGTTGAGAAAAGTTTCATGTATTTACTGCAATGTTTCAGTCACACTATTAAACCAGATATTAAAGTCAGACTGTGAGTGTTTGTTGTAAATGCCCTTTAAATTGGACAGCTGGCTCTGTCATCTGAACTGCTGCCACCTGCCAATCAGATATGCCAATCATCTGTGTGTGTGTGTGTATGTGTGTGCCAGCGCACAGTGGTAACCATCCCAGCATTATGAATATTCACGTTCTGATAAAACATGATTGGTCACACAGTCAGATGGTTGTCGTATAGTTGGCACGTGGTTGCTGTGAATCTTCCTCAGACACTGTGGGTGTATGTGTGTTTGTGTGTACTCTCTCCAGATTAATTGCAGTTGTGTGAACCTTTGTTCATCTCTGATCTTTGTATCTCTTCTCTTTCTTGTTTAAACAGATCTGCTTGCTATTCAAACAAATCTGGCAATCCTCTGCCTCTGAACATTCCTATTGCGCGCACACATATAGTTATAGGTAATAGTTTTGTGTGTGTGTGTGTGGCTGGCTGGCTGGCTGGCTGGCTGGCTGGCTGGCTCAGAAAGAGAGAGGGATGGAGAGAGACTGCACAAATGAAAATATGATAATCTATTGAGTGAGACTGGGAGAGGACAAGGTCTACCAGAACCAGAGAGGGACAGGTGCTGTTGTTGCCAGTGCATCATGTTTATGTGAGTGTTGCTGTGTGATGTAAAGTATGTGTGCATGCTGTTCATTTTCAGATTTAAAGTGGTGTGAATTTATGAGAATCTATGATAATGAATGCATGGTTGCCTGCCTGGTTGTAATCAGGTACTGCTGTATTCACCGCCCTCTAGCCCCCGTTGCTCTGTTTAGTGTGAGTATATGTATGTGCTTTTTTTTTTTTTTGTATGTATTTTTGTGTCCATGTTTGCTGACTGTTGGCTGAATAAATTACTTTTTGCAGCCACAAACCAAAAACTGTAGAAGTAAAAGAAAAAAAAAGAAAATCAAACTTGAGGTTACAATTAGAGCACCATCTTTCGCTTTGAGCCTTAAGTCTGTTCCCTTTCTTTACCGCTTACTGATGACTATAACTACCCCCCACCACCACCACCAGATTTGCCCCTTTTTTCCCTTCTTTCTCCTCTCCCTCTCGCCGCTCTCTCTAGCTGCTCATAATGCGGCACCTCTGTTAGATTTAAAGTACTCCATTGTTGGGACTATTAGCCCATCTCGACAGTGGGGCCCATTAGGACTGACTAGCTCCATTGTGGGGTCTATTATGGTTGAGCTCCATGCTAGGCCTATTAGTCCAAGTCTGTCTATACTGTATGTCTGTGTGTGTTTGAATGTCTGTGTGTGGTGTGTAGATGAAAGGGTTGATGGTAGAAAATTGACTTACTTTGTTGCTGCTGTCCCTATCACTCGCAGGAGACTTTCTGATTGGCGGAGCTCTCCCTTAAATCAAAATCATCTGCAAATAGTATGAGTTTGTTACAGCTTTGTAAAAGTTGGCTTAGATGGAAATTGTGTACATGGGGATGTGTTTGGATTAGGGAGGAAAAACCCTGTCTGCTGAACAGACATTGCCTTTCATTGTTTCATAATTAGAGAGCACATGCTTAAAAGGGGGAAGGACCAACCAACTGCCAATCAAACATCATGACAGGAAGTCATTGGTGTGTCACTGACTGTTGTCATGCCTGCCAGTCATCTGTGTGTGCGTGCGTGTCTGTGTGTGTGTGAGTGTGTGTCTGTGTGTGCATGCGCGCCCTTGCCTGTGAATGTGCGCTTTCCCACGTAGTGTCTGTCTGCTTATGTATATTTCTGTGTGTGTGTGTGTGTGTGTGTGCTTGTGTGCTCGTTATCGTAGCACACTTGCCAATCACCCAATCCCCCCGGGATCCATTTGCCATTAATAGCAAAAGGGAGGTGTGTCTAAGGAATGGCAGAGGGAGAGAGTGAGAGAACAGCAGAAGAATAGAAAGAAATAGGTGAAGTGAGAGTCACAGATGTTTGCACTCGTTTTCTACTAATTTGGCAAAGGGTTTTCACCTCATGTACTTTTCAGGAGCACAACTGTGTGGAACAGCCCTCTGCTCACTGTCCATCCATCCAAATAACATGTCTACGTGCTTGTGAATGTACAGTAAGTGTGTGGGTTTTAGACCTATTGATGTTTTATGAGGTGATGTCATGCTGGCCAGTGTCAGGCTAGAATAGGTGTAGGCTGGATTTTTGTTTAGGGCTTGGTGTCACGTTATAGGCTAGGTAATCAGCAAAACATCCACAAGTGTTAATGTTTGGAGCATTAAGCACAATGAGAAAATGTAATGGGTGCTCAGGGCCCCTGTAGAGTGGGCAAAAAAAAACATAAACAAACAGACAAAAAAGTTTTAACAACTTTAACCCGAACACATCTTTGGTAAACTAACCTAAAGCTAAACCCAAAAACAGTCTTTCTGGCCATGCATCTGCCCCTTTGGGGCATTTGCATATGCAGTTGATTTTTGAAAGATTTAGAATATGGTAAGTGGTGACACTGATGGGTTGTTCTATTGTACCTGCTGCTGGTTGCTCTGTTTAATGAAGCTGATATTTGAAAATATATTCAAGGAGATCAGCAGGGAACAGTGAGGAAAGTTGAATCATCCTCTTATGTGTTGTTATGGTGCCTGGTGTTTTCATCAGTAAGAAATGATGTAGATATATTTTGTGCAACAGATTTTGTGCTGGTAGATATATTTTACTTAAAACTGTTTGGTAGCTTAACCAGAACCTTTGCTCCTGGGTCAGACATCAGACTCGAAAAGGTTGAATTTTGTTTTTTTTTTTTCATCCTGCCTTTTCCTATACAGATGGAACTTTTAAAAAACCTGTGCATATATTTGTAATTAAATCTTTCTCACATGCAAATGAGTGAGCCATACACTTTCCATACAGATTGTGGTGTTAGTTCATGAATATTCATGAGTCATCATTCTGTTCCCACTATTGATAGAACAAGAGGTAATGTATTCATCCTTACTGGCTGCTAATCAGCTGTTCTTACTCTGATATTCCTTGTGAAACAATGCTCAAATGATAACGCTGTAACCCTAAAAAATATTCCGGACATTCTGCCTGTGCGTGTGTGTGCATGTGTTTATGATTAAAGCTTGAAGCTTAAAAATGTAGCTTAAAGCTACATTTTTAAAATTCACTTCTTCCATTTCTCATGTGCCTTTCCACCTCCTAATTTTTAGTAGCTTTAATACATCATAGATGATGCTGCGTCATCATCATCATCATCATCATAATCATCATCATCATCAGACAAGCTAAGTTACTTTCCATAAGTTATCATTACTCATGCATGGATGTACTAAGACAAATACACTCAGATGAGTAATGTTTCAGATGCCCTCTGTGCTCAGCCTAACAGCAGTAGCAGGAGAAAGGACGTGTCTCTTTTTTGTCTTTATTTGATTTTTTTCCTTTTTTTCCCCCTTCTTTACCCTGCCATGCTGTGATGTAGCCCTCTATTTCTATTTTTACCTTCTTCACTCACAAAAGGCCATATGCACACACCAAAACACACAACCCTTTTTTTAATTGTTGTACAGTATACAACAAAAGTGAGTATACTCCTCAGTATATCACCAGAGTTATATAATTGCAAATCCTGTCCATTTAATTCAATTATACTTTTGTTGCATAACAAGCATTGTCATCCTCAACTCGAGTAAAATATAACCTCATTTGTGTTTCTGCTGTGTGTGTCTGTTTGTGTGTGTATTCATTCATGTGGCTTCCCAGGATAGCCCAGTAATCATAATATCAAGAGGGTCTGAAGAGAGAGAGTAGGCCTAATTAAGCTGTAGGTGTCAATTATCTTCGTACATATCTCTTTATTCATATCTTCCTCACTGTTCTTTTCCTGTCCATTTCGCTGCTAAATGTAGGTAAATCTCCCACAGTAACAGATGGTTGCTTGTTTGTTGTAATCAGTCTTCACTGTGAGGCAAGAGAGGAACGGGGATGACAGCATAGAAGAGTGGAGAGGAGGGGATGGTAGAGGTTAAGTGCAGTGAGAGAAGTGTTTGATAGCAAGGAGACGGGAGCACAACGTCAAACGAGACAGCGAGATGGAGGGGTGAAGGCAAGGTGAGCTATGGATAGAAAGAAATGAGGGTAATTGGAGAAAAGAAAGAGAGTGCTGAGGTAAAACAGGCAGATAAAGGTAAGAAGGAATAGAGGTGAAAGAGGGGTAAGTGAAGGTAAGGGAGAGAGTTGAAGGAAAGGGTAAGCCGCTAACACTGTAGGTAGAAGTAATTAGAGCAAGGCTTGTCCCCTGTGAGGCAAATACACACACACGCTGTTGATGCACACACACAGTTGTAGCCTTTCATTGCCCATTGAGTCCCACTCTATGGCTGGTAAATAGGCTTCTCTACCAGTTCACATTAAGCATTTTAACAAAACTTATTAGCTCAGCTCACATACTACACCATTTTTTTTTTCAACTACACCAATGCACAGACATGCACATGCTTAACCAACAAAACAGTCACACACAAATCACTTATTTTAAAATGACTATGAATGTTGTTTTAAATAATGCACAAAGAGGTGTAGTGATACTTCAAACATGTCAGTAGCAGTGGGCAGAGAAAGTGCAGATGAAAGGATTTCATATCAACAAATCCGCTATATAAATAAAACATAAGGCATGCTATAAGGTAACAGTTCACAGGTTGAAGATATTAACTATTTAGCATGTTTGACTCTCAATTAACCATATCCTACTCCATCTCCATCTCAAAGAGGAAAGAAGGACAAGAGACACTGAGGGAAAAAAGGTAGAAATTAAGTTGTGAGAGCATTTCAATTTAATTTTGACTTCACTATAGCATTAAATGCACGGCAGCGCTAGCAAAAGTCTAGTGGCAGCAGCAGTGTAGGCCAAAGGGTTGTATTTAGCTATGGCAGTTGCTTATAACCATTGGTCTCTACCACTGCTAGTTTTAAAGGGCACCAAACAGCTGGAATGGGTATCTAGTAGTGTCATGCCCTTTTTATGTTGCACCAAGAGGTTGAGTTTGATTTACCTTTCTGTTTGTTTTTCTTGTTGTATTTACTTGCATGTGTCTGTGTGTGAGAGGTTAGAGAGAAACAGAGATGAATCATACCACCGCTCTATTGGTCTTGACACTGAGTTACAGGCTGCGCCAGAAGCTCTCACATTAAATAACACTGTGTGACTCTCTGCATTCATATCACTGTGTTTGCATATGCATGATTTACGAAATCCATATATGTGTTTAAGTGCTGTGTGTTCCTCATCCCCTTCAATTGTACCACATTATCTGGGGGACTTTTGAAACCTCCATACAGAGTTATTATAATATGATGTTTTTCTCCCTTTTACAATGTTTCCGATACCCATCTCTCTCTCTCTGTTTGTATCACTGTTTCTCTCAGATTTGGGAAGAAAAAAGAGGAGAAGAAGGAGGCAAAAGCAGCTCTGCAGCTACAGAAGTCAGACATTCTGAGTGATCATGAGCTTGAGAGGATGAAAGAGGAGAGGGAGAGGTGGGGAGCTTTCTGGAGATGAGATAATAATGATTTTTTGTGATCAGACTCAGATTCTGTGTGTGTAATGTGTATAATGTTTGCTCCATTTCTGTCCTCTTACTCAGTCTGTATTTCAGTAATGTAGATGTCTCAATTAGCTCTCCATCTGTCTGTCAGAATCGAGGCAGGGCATTCTGAGCTGCGAGAGCGCCGGTCCAGAGACCAGCAAGGTGGCGGGTCCACATATCCAGATGTTGAAGATGATGACACAGACCCCAACTATGCCCGAATACAATCCTTCAGAGACCGAGATATGGGTTCAGTGCCACAGCCACTGTCTCAGTCACCTCCTTACAGTGCAATTCAGCACACCCATGCTCATGCCCCTTCCCCCGTAACACCCTCTGCCTTTCCAGGGCATGGAAATCATGCTAATGACCCTGGAGCCATCCCTAATGATGACCACATTGATAGGCTGTATGCTAAGGTCAATAAACCAAGGGGAGCTGGAACTACATCTCCTCCCGCTTCTGCCACTGACAGGTAGGGCACCATGATCTTCTCTGGATATACTTACAAAAGTCTGGAAAAAGCTGTGGCCTCCCTTTTTAGGGTGGTAGATATTATGGGTTTTTAAAGTATAAAAATAATTAAGTAGTTTCACACATTGGCAGAATTGGTACAATTTTATCATATTTTCTTAAATTTAATTTTAGTTTATAAAAGATGTTCTAAATATATGTATATATATTTTACCTTTTTTTAACTGAATTTTTACTTAGTTTTCACCAACAACAGTGCAATATATATATACATTTTTTTGCTTACTTTCGTTTTCCTTTTTCAGCCGTATATAGCATTTGTACACATTTTATTCAAGTATTAAGCAAGACACACACATACACACAAAGCATAAATATCCACTTTAATATACACGATGGTATATAGTGTGTGTATGTGTACAGAGAGAGTGTAAAAGTCAGAATTAGGCAGGGGGGCTGAGCACAATTGGGTTATAAACCTCATTGTATTTCAATAGCCATGACAGGGCTCCATCGTGTAGTCAAAGTGGATTTTTGGAGCTGACTTTTTTTTTTTACTTTTTGAAACCTGCTGATTAACTTGGGCCCTCTCCCTAAGCTAGGCTGAAGCTAGGCTCCCAGGTGAGCCCCTGGGTGTCTGGTCAGATTCAGCACCAAATGATAACAGGGTTAGCACTCTGTGTGCTCACCTACCACAAGGGCGGGTGTAGAGGTAAAGTATGCTGCCAGCCAGGTGTCAGAAACTGCCTGTGGAACACAGAATGTGCCCACGAGACAGACAAATATCCTCTCACTGTTCCTACTTTTAAATTCACCTTCTTTTTCTGCGTTCCCTCCCTCTTTCATTCCTCTTCAGTTTCACAGTGCAATATTATATCTTGCTGATGCTTCATATTTCTCTCTACATCTCTCACTTGCTCCTGTTGAAATCAAGTTTTTCTGCCACAGGCCAGTTTGTGTGTGTGTGTGTTTATATGTGTGTGTGTCTGTGAGTGTGTGTGCTTGTGTGTGTGCTATCCTGTATGTTTTTGTTGGAGAGCAAAAGAGAGATAGAGAAAGACACACAAAAAGAAAAGATTGCATTCTTTGTGCTAGCTTCAATATGAGCGCATGAGTACTCAGATGCCCTCTAACATAGATACTTTGTGTGTGTGTGTGTGTGTGTGTGTGTGTGTGTGTGTGTGTGTGTGTGTGTGTGTGTGTGTGTGTGTGTGTGTGTGTGTGTGTGTGTGTGTAAAAATTACCGCAGGGCTCGAGGTGTTCCTCTCAGCTCAACAATCCTTACTCCTTACCTTTATTATGTCAGTCACAGCTCACTTACTTTTGAATATATCTACCATTTCAGATATTCAGACACACACACACAAACAAACACAAACACACACACACACACACACACAGCTATCACCTTATTTCTGTACCTGTCTTCAACCGAGGAAGTAAACCTGTTTGATGGACTATTGCAGGCCTCACAGAGATGTTTTCTGACTCTGTGTCTAGCTTGTATTGTTTCCTCCATGCACAATAGTGTCTAATTATGCAAACTCCTGACTCCTTGGACCTTGACTTTTAGGGTACACTTCTTTAAGATTATTATTAAAAGTCAATTGTTAAAATATATGTGTGTGCGTGTGTGTGCGTGTGTGTGTGTGTGTGTGTGTGTGTGTGTGTGTGTGTGTGTGTGTGTGTGTGTGTGTGTGTGTGTGTGTGTGTGTGTGTGTGTGTGTGTGTGTGTGTGTGTGTGTGTGTGTGTGTGCGCGCAAGGGGATAGGATCCTGCATACTTCAAACCTTAGTTTAGTTTTAGTCAATCCGAGACTGGGATGGAACCACAATGCCAGGTTCTTCCAAAATGAAACTATGGTCAAAGGTTAGACATGACTGTTCTTAATAAGCAAAGGCTACTTTATCAGAGTGTCATAACAAATACTCTACAACTACTCTTTAATTATCATATCTAGTATACTGGTTTGAAAATAAATCTAACTTTTAAAACATTTCTTCAGGATAATACATATGTCCAAGGCCAGTAAGAAGAGTATTTATCTAACATTCCTATAATTAATTAGATAAATGAGTCCCATTGATCCATAGGGGCCTTTTATAGAAGGTAACCCGAGTTGTTGACACAGTGCTAATTTGTGGCTATTTAGTTTAATTTATCCAATATTTATTTATTATTTTTTCCCCATCTCTTTCCTTCCTTAGAAGAATTAAAAACAAGTTGTAAAATGTCTTGCATTTGAAAACCTGTATATTAATGGCCACAGCAGTCCTGGCAGATAGCGCTGTTCATTTATCATCACCTCATGCAACTTGACGATGCAGACAGAAGGGAAGTCCAGGTATTGGCTGACAGTAATCGATGGTGCCAGGAAAAGAAGGTAGTGTGTCAGCGGTGTCTGTATGTGCGTGACTCTGTCTTACTGTGCTACTAGGGAGGCAGAGCCATGGTGTGCATGTGGGAGACGGAGATAAACAATATCGCTAAGGACTCCATTCCATCAGCACCTCAGCAAAGCAATGAGGCACACAGATTTACACACACATTTAAAGCAATGCAGTTACAAAAAACACGAAGCATACTGCTCACAAATGTACGAAGTTGTGCGTGCATGCACAGCTGTGTGTGTGTGTGTGTGTGTGTGTGTGTGTGTGTGTGTGTGTGTGTGTGTGTGTGTGTGTGTGTGTGTGTGTGTGTGTGTGTGTGTGTGTGTGTGTGTGTGTGTGTATGCAGCCTGAATAAAAGATTTAGACAAACTGCTGTCTGTTAGATAGCAAGTCATGGATATTAAAGTGGCTCAAAAAGCCAAACAGCCCCTGATAATAATTGGATGATAATTTAATCGATGAAACAACACCACTGGCTGATATTCGACTGCCTGGTCTGACTCCCTAGTTGTTAAGATCCGTACAGATACACCTTAACAAATAACCAGTTTGGTCAGACAGTGGAAATTGTAATATTTTTTCAAATAGCAGGTCGTGATTGCAACATATATAGCAGCTGGAATGATTTGATGAACAGGACACAAAACTTCATAACGCTTGCTGTAAATTTGGCAGTTGTTACTTTCAGCTTCTAGTACTTATCTTGTTGGCTACCTATTGTTAGATTAAGAAGTTAATATCTTCATAATGGAACAGTAATTCAAAGCAGTATACATCATCCTAAAGTCCTTATGCTTTGCTTGTTTTGTTTACTAATGGTGAAACAAGTTGTGCCAGATCAAAAATCAGTATGTCTGAATATATACAGTCCTTGTTGAAATTGTTGGCACCCCTGAATTTCAAGTTCAGAATTTATAATATCTTCATAAATAAATGCAAATTATCCAATTTTTTATGATCAGAATGTTTTGATAAAATTTCCAATGTTACTGAACAAAAGTAAATGAAAAACCTAGATAATAGTGAAATAATTAAAAAAAAAAAACTATTTGTACCCAAGACACAGTTATTGGCAGCCTTCACTAATATTTGGTGACAGAACATTTAACAGTGACAGCCTCTAAACATTTCTTGTAGCCATCTTGTAGCTTCTTGCAACTGTCTGCTGGTAGTTTCTGTTTTCAAGCTCTTAAGTTTCCAGGAGTCCTTTTTGCAATGGCAGATTTCAACTCTCTCCAAAGTTTTTCAATGGGATTTAGGTCAGGACTCATTGCTGGCAAGTTTAAAACAGTCCATCTTTTCATTTCCAGCCATTTTTTTGTGGTGCTGGATGTGTGCTTTAGGTCGTTGTCCCGCTGAAAGTCCCAGGATCTTCACCTCAAACCTAGTTGTCTGACACCGGGTAACAAATTTTGCTCTAAAATGCCTTGTTAATCTTCTGATTTCATCATTCCTCTGATACATTCAGTGCCTCCAGGACCACAAGCAGCAAAGCAGCCCCACAGCATGATAGAACCTCCACCATGTTTTACTGTAGGTAGGGTGCTGTTTTCCTTATGGGCTTAATTTCATTGCCTATAAACAAACGGATACGCTGCATTCCCAAAGAACTCTACTCTTGTTTTATCTGTCCAAAGAACGCTATCCCAGAAAGACTGTGACTCTCATTTATGAAGGGTTTTGCACAAATTAGTCTTGCCTTTACTTGGCCCTACTTGGTTTAGTGTGTGGCGTATGGTACAGGCTGAAACCAATACTCCAGGTTGCTCCAGGTCAGCCTGAAGCTCTTTAGATGTGTTTTGTGGTGTTCACATCAACCTTTGCAGACTTCTCTCATTGAGTTTCCTCTTAGCACCAAGCACTGGAAGCGTTTTAACAGTTTTATGACTGTGAAACTTCTTGATAACATTATGAACTGTTGAAAGAGGGATTTAGAGATCTTTGGCGATTGCCTTGTAGCCTTTGGAATTGTTATGTTTCCTGATAATAGCATTTTCTGATGCTCTCAGACAGCTTTTTTTCTTCACCATTGTGAAAAAGAAACTAGAAACAGTCAGCCCCTTTTTATGCAGTAATGCCATCATTCATTGGTTAACCCAGGTCATGCAAATGCTGAAAATTAAACACAGGTGAGTCTTAATTGTTTTTCATTTTGGTTGAGGAACTGATTCATCAAATTCATCAAAAGGGTGCCAATAATTTTGTCAAGTGTAAATTTTATGTTTATTTTTTATATCACTATATGAAAGGATTTTTGATGTTTTTCAGTAACCTTGGGCATTTTATTAAATATTATAGAAGATATATCGAAAATTGTTTAATTTGCATTTATTTCCTGAAGATATTCTAAATTCTGGTCATCAACTGTTATTGACACACAGTGGTGTTGACTCTGTATCAGCTTTTTTTTTATTACCTTTGCTTGTCCATTCAGTCTGTAACTACTGGTTCACCTTCATAAATTTGAGAAGCCCCCTTAGTAATGTTACTTTGGACCTGGGTCTGAGACAAATCATAGATGCAGAGAGTATGCTTTCATATCGGCAGGTGCCTCTATGACGCATGTGTAACAAAGAGCACATCATTATACAACAGGTGGTCAGTAGAAGCCACTACTGAACATAATGCTTGAGTCTGTCAAAAGCTGTGACGAACTTTAGTTGAGGAGCAACACGTTGTGAGACTCTTATCTTCATCACTGAAATAACAGAGATGAAGATAAGAGCAAATTAACTGGTAATGATGGGGTGCATGTTTGGTGCAGGGAGAAAATTCTTGCCCACTAACACAGAGTACCTCGGTTTTGATGCTCATGGTACCACTGCTTTAGTTATGCATTCCTATGAACACAGTTGGCCTTATGTAAGCAAGCTGGCACACTTTTTCAACAGCAATGTGTGGCAATTTACATATTGTATGTAGATCTCGAAGTATAGTCAGTTACATTCCTAAGCACACGTTTATGTGCCTCGCTGCATGTGTGCATTTTTGTGTGTTATGTGAGTGTTATGAGATTTTTATTTTATTGTTTTTTTTAATCAGTGGTTTGCTTTAAACAGCTCTATTACGGAAGGACAGTTATTTAACCACACAGCACAGTGATATATCACACTGTCTTCTTCTCAACTAGCCAACCACCTTTAATTCTAAAGGGCACAGCCAGCTCAATTCCTTCTGCGTGGCATAGTTTAATGCAGACTCATTTAGTAGACCCATTACACACACATGCGCACACAGACAACGCACATTTGGTAGAGATTACACACACACAAAAGCATGGATTTGTTTTGGAGAAGCACGGACACATCCTCTCTCACACTCACTTCTTATAAGCACAAGCCAAAATGATCCATTTACCTAAATAATCTACTGTATTACTCTCTATCTCTTTTTCTACCAGTCTTTTTCTTCAAAGGCAATTATTTCCTATGTTACCATCCTTTGCCGTTATAGACTGGCTCTCTAACCAGCCTTCACATTTTGATGCTATGGGGCAAACAATGTACATTCCCGCTAGTGTTTTCAAGTTGGTTTCATTGTTGATCAAATCTCTAGTTTTTAATTGCAAAGCCATTCAACAAGATGCACATAAATACAGTGTGATGATAATACCTTTACTGTGTGATTACCTACATTGACACTTAACCCGAGAGGCTTATGGCTTATGTCGTTTGACATTTGTCCACACTAGAGACTGTTTTCAACAAGCTGAGTCATCAGAGGTAAAAAAAAAAAAAACAGGTAAATGTGGATCGATTGCTAAATCATAGTGAAAAAAAGATGCAATTCAAATTTTGACAGTTTGGTGTGGACATACAGTCATTTTCCTGGTGTCCACCCTCCTGCAGCTCCTCTGTGTCCCTTCCATGTCAGGACACAGGGTGGGAGAGAAAAGGACTCAAGCAAAGGAGCTTTTCAGAAAAAAGAAAATGAAAAACAAAACCTAGATAATAGTGAAATAATAAAAAAAAAAACTTTCATACCCAAGACACAGTTATTGGCAGCCTTCACTAATATTTGATTGCAGAACCTTTAACAACAATGACAGCCTCTAAACATTTCTTGTAGCCATCTAGAAGCTTCTTGCAACTGTCTGCTGGTCTCTGTTTTCAAAATTTTCAAGTGCAGAGCAGGAATCTTGGCCCACCCTCTGCACTTAAACATAAACAGACACAAAGACACACATGTGTACACTTCGACACCATCGTTCTCACTACCTTTCTTCCTCACACTGCAGCCATTTTCTCCCTCCTGTGCACTCATACACTTAGGTGCGTGTACGAAACTGAGGTAGTTAGGATGTCAAACACACACACACACACACACACACACACACACACACACACACACACACACACACACACACACACACACACACACACACACACACAAACACTCACTCACTCACACACACACACACACACACACACACACACACACACACACACACACACACACACACACACACACACACACACACACACACACACACACTCAGTCCATTTTCTGAAGTGACCACCTAAGCCTTGAATGAGTGCTGCCCTCAGTTTTCTTGAGTGGGTGCCCCTTCCCAGCCTCACCCAACCACCACCACCACCTAACCACTCCAAGTGCCCCTTGCAGGTTACCATAACAACCACGACCTCTGGCACTCCACCAATTAGAAAACAATCAGCCTGGAGACACTAGAGTGGAGTGAGCTGGAAAGAGAGAGAGAGGCACTGTAGCATATGAGTAAAGGCTAAGTAGAGAGCAAACAAAATATAGAAAGAAAGACACATAAAAAAGAAAAAGATATAGAGTGCATTTGGTTAACGTCTTATAAGGAGAAAGTATAGATCCTTCTTACCTAAGACAATTAATAAGAGAAATACTTGATGATCATCATGATGATTATATACTGCCTATCCTTATAATGCTGCTTGTTTTGAAGCCGTGTAAGAGAGGCGGTAATTCAACCCTTTGGACAATTTTAAGCCTGTACTCTGAGGTGATCCTGTACTGAATTATATGCTAAGTTGTATGTCATGCTTTTATGGGTAACAACTTTTTATATGTAACAGATTATCAGTTGCTCCTAGTCCTGATGCAGTTGTTGTATTAAGATCAATAACCCTCTGCTGGATTGATAACTGCTATACAGTGTTGCCACTTATTGTAAAGACAAAGCTCCTGCTCTGCCCCACTCTCCCTTTTTGGTGTTGCTCCATTTGTATTTGTTTTAGGTTCTCTTGACTAAAGAGGATAAACATGTTGGAAGTGATTATGGCTTTGGCTTTCACTCGTTCCACCATCTGCCATTGTGAGAAACTCTGAAAACTTTTGCTGTTTGTGCTGGAAGAGCAGCCGTCCTCTTACTGCTTTATATCATACAGTAATATTCTTTACTTATGTAGAGCAATACACCAGATTTCCTGTGAGATATTTTTAAGTGTTACTCAATGTAAGAAAAAGTGTAGAGGTTGCTAGGCTTCTTTTTGACATTTATATCACAAATATTAGACTGCTAAAATGCTATATAGAGGCATATGGTGTAGAATTTAAACAGCTGTAACATCTACTGTACTTTCCCAGACATATTTAAGCGTAAATGTATAGATTGTTCTCGTGTTATTTCACAGAGTACATGACCGTAAACAATACACACCCGCAAACAGTGTGTTAAGAGTCAGAATGGTGAAATGGAGACCAAGAGAGACATAGAGGAAGCTCATACAGGGAAGACAGATGAGCTTTTAGCATTGCTTGACCAGTCACTGGAGAGGCTTTCGTTCCTCCATGTTAATTAATCAGACATTCTCTCGGCTCATTGAGTGCCGCATTCACACACAGACTCCCTCTCTCTCTCTCGCGCACACGCACGCACGCACGCACACAGATTTTTTTTTTAACCTTTTTTTTTTTTTTACACAGTAATACAGACTCACTCTCTTAATCTGGGGGGGGGGGGGGCTGTAGTGGGTGACAGGTTGGTCTGTGCAAGTGCTGTTTTCCACATCACTTTCTTCTTGTAGGTAATTAGTCTTGGTGGGTACGGTGTATGTGTGGATGTGCGTGTGTGTATTAAGGGGTGTGTCTTTTGGTAGGTACCCAAAGCTTTGGGTAGGTACATGATTTTGGCACTAATAAGCATTAAAGCAAATAATATAAGTCATGAAGAAAACCTTATTAGTGAATGAACAGCTAAGGTTACATAAACATGAAATGCACTGAAAAAATAGCTGCAGCAGGAGAACTAATTTGCATTTCGGATTGGTAAATTGCCAGTCATATCTTAGACAGTTCTACAAGGATCTGATACAAAACCTACTGGCTCTTTGCATGTTTCCAGCCCTTATGACATGCAACATACATAATGTTTTCTGACCCACAAATAATGAAGAAGTAAGAAAAAAAGAAACAACAGCATTGTTTTTGTTTTTTTGTTCAAGCAGCTTAAAATGACCCTGCTTTAGGTTTAGTTGAGGATTAAGATGTAGCCCATTGTTCTTATATTACTGTGAAAAGTGTTGGACAGGAGATTGGGTTGGATGGATAAGTGTCTATGTGCTATAAAGCCTTAGATTTTGACGCCAGACAGAGTCTGCATCCAATTTTCTTTTAACAATAAAGACATGACTAAACTTTGAAACAGTACTGCAGGTGTGTATATGTTCGGCAGATCTAAAATGTGTCTATATAGGTTTTTTAATGGACTCGTTTCTTCATGAAGGTATGGAGAAAATGCCATTATTATGGAAACTCTTAGGAAAGAAATGTCACATTTTGAGCAGTAAGTAGATCCAAGGACCATGACGGATATGAGAAAGAAGTTTGGTGTGTTTTGGGACTAAAGGGAGCTAAAATGGAAGGTTAAATGGGAGTTGGAAAAGAGAGGAAGGGAAGTTCGAGAAAGAAAGGAAGAAGTAAAACAGAGGAGTGGTATGGAGAAGAAAGACCCAGAATGAGTTTGGAGCTAAATGAACAAATTAGGGGGTGGAAGTGCTGAAGAAAAGAGGGGATTTAATTCTAAAAGCAGGAACAGAGGGATACAGAGTAGTAAAAATGGAGGATAAAGGTAAGGAAAAGAAAAGGAGGATAAAGAAAATGATTGGGAGTCAGTGCATGTTTAGAGGTAAAAAATGAAAGAGAAGATGATTTGGAGGAGACAATGTGTGGTCCAAATTTTGTCAGCTGAAAGGAGACATGAGTGGACCCAAATAATTGCAGGAATGAGAAAAGTGGATCAGCTAGTGAAGAAAGAAGGAGAAAAGAAGAGTTAGTGAGGGATTCAGGGGAAGAGAGGCTAAGTGGGTGTTTTGGGATAATTCAACAGATGAATTAGGGAACGAGGTGGATGAAGTAAGGAGAATGAGCAGGGGGGTCAGTAAATGTCTGAGCCTGAAAGGGCAAATTAGACTGAAAATAGGAGATGGGAAAGTAGTAAAAAAAAATTAAGGGATGAACTGAACTGAGATGCTGAGAGTAGAGAATGTGAAGAGGGCTAAAAAAGAGGAATGAGAAGAAGTGTGTTGGGGGGGGCCAATTGTGGGTTAGCAGACAAGAAAAGGGCCAAACTGTGTGTTTTCCGGACTCAAAGCGCATGATTCAGCTTGGCTAATAAAGAAAAGCTCTCGAGAGGCACTCGTCTGCTCCATCCCTTCCTCCCCCTTGCTCTCTTTCCGTCAATAGACCCTTTCTAGGTCTCTCTTCCCCCTGTTGCACTCTCTTCCTCTCATTTATGATTTCCGTCTCTCGTATTTGCACAAGTACTTCTCAATGAAAAATGAGTTCCATGCAAAGGACATTCGCCTGCGATGGAGCACGTACACAGTAAAAGGACACATGGGCACATGCACTCAGGCTCTTAAAAGGACACAAACACATGAACACACTGAAAGTTTCAAGACACAAAAGATATCCGCTCAGTGCAGAATTAGCTTTTTACATCTTTCATGTTATTTTCCATCTATATAGATGTTTGTTGTTCCTATACTGTGTGTTATAAATGACAAAAAAAAGAATTAAATTGAGATTTCAGTAGTGGAAACCTGTAGCTAAGCAACATGCACACGGTTTTCTGCAGTGTGTATTGTATGTCCCAGATCCTATTGGGCAGATTTTTATGATTCATATGGAGTGCATTACTTTTGTCTTTGTCTTTGCAGGTGTGGCTCTTCTGTTTCACCATGTGTGAGAGGATTAATAAATGTTTTTTGTATTGTAATCATTTTAACAAAAAACCAAGCTGTATAGTCATGTGAAGTAAAGGTCCGCTGGAGTGTCTTCTCAAACCTTCTGGAGTGATTCGAGAGATTCTTAGTCAAGTTAGAATCAAGTGTAAAATGGCTTAATGACATTTAAGTAACACATTTAACAATGGGGACAAAAATAATATATGCATTGGGTGTGGAGAAAGCCATAACATTGTTCTTTGGTTTGTGTGCCCAAGTCCTGTCTCTGCCAGTTTTTCAGTAGATACACCAGTTTTTCTGTGCTTTGTTCATTTTACTGTTCTTACTGCACTTTTCCTACAACAGTTTTCCTCTTTTTTCTATTTAGGACCTTAATATAACTTTTTAATGGCTCTGATATAGCCTGATATCATGGTTTATCTTGACTCCATTGTCCTGGACGATGACAAAAGAGAGAAACTTCCTAAACTTTCTCCTTAATCCTTAACAAAACATTTGTATTGGTTGTTTTAAAGACGATGACAAACAATAAGTTTTGTTGTTTAATTAGTAGGACTTATACTGACGATAACAAGATACAGAACACGTTAAGAGGGCTACATTTGTACCATGGAAAAACCACCATAACTTGTGATTGGTCTGCTCGGGCTGCTAGTGTTTTCTCTTGCAATCTTCCGATGACTGTAGAGATGGTTGAGAGTGAAGACAACATAAAGCAGGTTGAAGAAAGGTTCAGTAATTGTTTCCTTTTTATTAATGTACATCTAGCAAAGTCATCTCCACTGCAGACCTTCAGTTTGCAGTGATCATCACTCTGTATCACAGTGAATGAAAGAACATAACAGGCAACTGCAAGGCAGTAGTTTTCTACTCAGTAATTACACAAGGTGAACTTTCTCATCTTTATTATTTATCACAAAGTGAATGAAAGAATTCAAACAGAATTGAAGTGGGAAATATAAATATAAATGAAGCATGATGTGTCCTGATCAATTAAAGTTAAATATCAACACAGGACTATGAATCAAAACCTACACTGTAGGTATTTCTGATGGGACAGCTGTTAAACCCTTGTGTCAAGTATAAATCCAGCTTTCGAGAGTTGCCATCTACTGCTTATGTTGTTGGCAGAGGCATTAGGCAAATGTGCCTCCTGCCACACACACGTCTGCTAAAGTCAAAGGGCAATGTTGAGCCAGACAGCCTGCTTCCATGATTTTATGCCAGTCAGTTTACCAACCATAGCACTCCCTCGCTCTCTGTGTCACAAACACACACACACGCACACTTGCACACACCAAGAAGGCTTGTCTAAATAATGTTATGCCAGACAATATTCAATCTGTACAATATGAACAAACACACACACACACACACACAAACAAACACACACACACACTCACTGATTGTCATGACGATAGGATGCAAGTGTCCTTTGCCACTGTGAGTGTTTCTCATGCAAACGCAGGATATAGACAGCTACTCTGATTGATGTCATGGCAGTCGATAGAGCGCTAATTACTCCCTGTGCTTAGACCGTGCTGCGTACGGAGCAGTGTCATATCCTGTCAGCCACATTTTAAAAACAAGTGTCACTTCCTGTTAGCCTGCAGAGGAGAGGGGAGCAACAGAGAAACCTGACAGTACGTACATGTACCCACGCCAAATACACAGCTGCAGTGAATTACGAAGTCTTTCTTTCCCTCACCCTCTCTCCCCCTATTCTTGCCCCTTTCTTTCTTTTTTACCCTCTGAACCACCTGCCAGCATTGGTGATCTTTTGCTGTCAAACTTCATTAGTGGAGACGTCAACTAATTAAGGCCAAACAGAAGCTTGGGTGATTAGGAGGAGGAAGACGATGAAGGGGCGAGATGAGGGAGGGAAATGGAGGCAGGGCAGAGGAGATGGAGATGAGCAGATGATGATGAGTGGAGGCGTGAGAAATTAAAATAGAAGGAGTGACAGAATTGTGAAATTTACTGCCCTGAATGACTCCCAGTAAAGGAAAATGTGAAAAGAAAATGTAATGCATCACAGAAATCTAAAAAGGATGGAATATATATACAGTAATGTAAAGAAGGCTCATATCCATGTAACCAGATGATGGACAATAACTCACACTGATTTAAGTTTTTTTTTGTTACTTACAAGTAATCCAGCGTGTGTGTGTGTGTGTGTGTGTGTGTGTGTGTGTGTGTGTGTGTGTGTTTGTGTTTGTGTGCGTGTACATTTGCGAGCAAGCAGCCGAGTGAAACAGAGATACAAGACACAGGGAGAGACAGAGATAATGCATTGACCTGTGTCTGTTACTGTGGTCTGATAATGATCCTCTACTCTACAACTAGACACCCGGGAGAACACACACAGACCAGCAGGCATTTGTGGACGTGTGGAAAGAGAAAGACTACAACTCCCTCTGTCATCATCAGTCAATATCAAGCTTAATTTTCTCTGTTGTTCTCCCTCACTGTTTTCGACTGTGGTTTGAGTCTTTTCATTACTGAGAGATGTAATCAGCCTAAAAGTAATAAAATCATTTTTATACTATTCATTTACGAGTTCAAATAGTTAGAATACTAATTAATATTTTTTCTTGTGTAACAACATAGATTTATATTAAAATCGTATTGAATTGAATTAAGTGATCATATATAATTAAGTTAATTCATGCAATTTGTACCCTTGACTAAACAAGTTTTAAGGTCCCTGCCTTATTCCATCTCATTTGAATAGAAATTCAGTGTTTATTTAGTGTTGCACTGAAAGGGGTGAGACAGTCATCCATACCTCAGACATTTCCAAAGCTTCAAAAAACAGTTATTGTTTGTTGCATTGATCAGTGTCAGCAGGATGCAAAGTCACAAACTTCCCACTTTCTTGAAAAGGGTGAAGGAGCCATATATATACAGTATGTACCGTCTCTTAAGCTTTTGAATCAATAGCAGTTCATGTTTTCAAGCTTTATTGATTTTTCCAAATGGCTATCATGACTTTGTGTTTGTGCTAATGAAAGCAAATCTGACTTTACTACTCTACTTTTTTTCAGAAGGTCAACAGCACTGCCAGTCAGTAGCACTTATACCCTTTTCTTGTCTACGTTGCCTCCAAGAATGCAAGACCAACACGCGCACTCTTTCTCTCACGGTTTTATTGCTTCCTTTACATATTTTTGTGTTGTTTATTTCTATGCATATACTAAAACATAGTCTCATGTACACATATGTGCATAGATGGGATAAATCAGACTGAGTCAACAATCTCAGTAACACATTTCCCCTGTGCCTCATCTAAAAGGAGACTATACATCACGTATGCGTTGTCCATCCCTGTATGTGTGAATCTGAGCACTCACATGTGTGTTGCTGCTTGTATGACTGAATACACTGCAGTCCTTTGGCCACATTCAGTCAGATTTATGAAACCTGTCAGCTCAAAGTCATCTGTAGTGAACACTAAAAACGTTTGCTTGACCTGTCCTTTCTCTGCCTTCATATCTTCCTTCTTCTTTTACATTGTATCCATCTTTTCCTCTGTCACTGTCTTTCTATATCCATAATTAATTTTTCTGATGGAGGGAAAAGGCCAATAGATCTCCAGGTGCATATGACAAATCACTGTGTTTTCCATGTGATGGTAATGGATTTGCCACATCACTACATGGCTCTTAATTAATGATGATCTTATTAAGCCAAAACTAAAATCGACCAGGCAGATACTGCCTTTCCAAGGTATTTACACTTCATGCAAGCATTTAAATTTAAAGAAATAAAAAATCTCTGAGAGAATTTAAACCTAAGCATGGTATATATTCTCTGTATGGATTGTGTTACTACAGGATTGGACAGATCTCACATTATGTCATTAAAAATGAATGTTAAATACACATGACCTATGAACACATGTCACACTTCACCCTGCCCTCAACATTGAAGTCTTGCTTTTAGATGGCAAGATCCCAAAACTAATTTAAAGTGAGCCAGAAAACATGTTTTATGGTGTAACTTTAGAAAAAGAAAATACACCTCTTATAACCACTCTTGTAAATATTTATAGACTTTAATGACAAGGACATATTCCTTTACTGTGGACATTGATATATTTTAGAGTGTATCTCACAAATTATTAATGGAACAGAACTCTTAATTATTGATGGCAGCATTATTAACAGCTATGCCGAGTTACCGATTCTGATTTTAAACATTTATAGAATTATTATTGGTGTGACAGAGAAAGAGCAAGAGATTGATCTCCCTGTGTTTTGTGTGTGTGTGTGTGTGTGCACGCTTGAGATAGAGGAAGAGAGAGAGAAAGAAGAGTTAGTTCTTGCTGGGGCAAGCCCCTGCTTTATGCCTTAAATAAAACATATTTTTAGGTTTTAGAATCATACCGTAATATTCTACAATGTATGATGTACTGAACTGAAGTTATTCCTGATTTGAAAGTACACGTGTTGGTGGGTTTTAAGCACACAGTCATCTGCTGTATAACACACAAGCTATTACCACATGAACCAATCCTAGTGGTGTTAATTTACCACAAAAAGTGAAGTCATACAATTCTGCTCCTTTTATGGCTTACTTGTTTCTCTAAAGCTAATCAATAAATTCCTCAGTGCCTCAGTATGTGGTCATGGAAATGTGTGTGTGTCTGCGTGTGTGTTGTGCTATGTATGTCTGTGTTTATCATTTTTATTTCTTCTTGAGCCCACACTCTTCCTTTTATGTGAAGTTATAAATCAAATAAAGTACCCTTTGTGTGCGTGTGTGTGTGTACTTAAGAGTGTTTGTATATGTGCGTGCGTGCGTCTGTAGGCATGAAATAAATGTTGTGTACATTTCACCACCCTATTCTCCCAGGCTCTCTTTCAATAAAACAGAGCAGAGGGTGTGTGTGTGTGTGTGTGTGTGTGTGTGTGTGTGTGTGTGTGTGTGTGTGTGTGTGTGTGTGTGTGTGTGTGTGTGTGTGTGTGTGTGTGTGTGAGTGTGAGCATATTTGCATGAGGTGTGTATCATCCAGTGCTCCCTGTGACACAAATCCTTTCTGCTGTGATGCATTAAACATGAAAAAGCACAGCAAAGAAGAGCATTCACAAAATAGAAAAGAACATATTAGAAAATAATAGCATTTCCACAAATTTGACCAGAGGTCAAACAGCCAGTATACTAGGGTGTTGAGAGCCATCCAGTGTAATGATGGACTGGGTAGTCCCTACAAATATGTTGTTGAGGAATCTCAGTTAAGAAGGACAAGGAGAGGCTTAAACAGATCTGTTGTAGATGGTAGATGTGAGGAAAGATGTGTGATGTAGTATTGACTGCCAATAAACATGAAAGTTTGTTTCTTTCTGTTTTCGTGATGAGCTGCCAGTTTGCCACTGGTGTATCTCTGGCTTTAACATTCTAGGGCACTGCAGTCCCCTAAATAAATACAATAAATAAAATCTAAACAATTTTGATTGAAATTTAAAAAAAGAAGACATTTTTATATTTACTCACTTAATAAAATGATAAAGTAAAATGTCAACATAGAATGCCAGCTCAATAAAACCCATGAAGAGAAAGGCACTGTAAAATGTAATTGAAAAGCAAATGATGGAATTTAACCAAATGGAAAAACAAAGTGATTGGAGAAACGAGACTAAAAAAATGTTTTTTTCTGTTGGTCATGAAGTGCACTTCGCATTTGATTTCACTGTGCTTCAAATCTACTCTTTACACAGTAGATGCTGTGTGTTACTGCTGACGCAGCTCTCTTTCACGCTGTGGCTAGAATAAGGAGCAGAAACACACCCATATACAGACACAAAGACACAGATACGCACACTGACATTAAACTGTGTTTCACTACAGTGCAGTCCTCGATACAGTATATACTGTAAAGCAGCTTCTCTCAATCTACCATGTGACTCCCTACTATGTGAATTTTAAATGGGAAAAAGAAAATGAATGTAGGACAGGCAGTGCAATATGTATTTTGTATTTAATATTTTTATATTAAATATTATCATAAATTAACATGAATAATAAAAAGAAATATGCAGATTTAAGAGGGAGAGTACAGATAGACACTGGTGGATGAAAATGCTAACAAAGGGATATTTAAACAAAGTCATGTTTTCTGAAATGTGAGTGTGAGACCACATGCAATAGACATGTTTGTGATGTGAAACCGGGTATAATGTGTTGTCAGAGCTATAGATACAGTATTACACTCATTGTAACTTCTCTCTGGGTTTATTGTATCAAAGGGAGGAGGGAGCATGACGGGGCAGGACTAAAAAAGAGAAGAGGAAAAAAATTGAGGGACAGAAAAATAAACTTGTAAATAGAGTTTACATTTTGAAAAAATAACATTGCTGGAAAAGCAGGATTTAGCATTTTAAAAAGTGCTTTTGATTTTTAACTTTGTAGTAATTAAATCATTTTAAGGTTAGAAGCCTAATTATAATTTATATTGGCATCTGTGATAAGGGCTTTGCTTTCAGGATAATATTTTTTGGAGGAATGGAACCTACTTTTTCTTTCCCCACTGTAAGTCTCCTTGCTAATCTGCTAGCGACCTGAATATGCCACATCCTTGTCTATCATGTTGCTAACCCTTTCGTTACATTGCTTCTGGTATGTTATAGGGTGTATTTCAGTTTTTCCCCACTCCACCATCATCACTGTGGAATGTCTCTGTCTCTTGATGACCGGACATGCATTCATTTAAGTGTTCTCTACTTCTTCATAGCTAATCTGTGTTCATGGGCTGTGTGTATACACACTGAATCACTAAACAGCCAGTCTAAGAGAAAGATGCCACCAAGAGGACATGCCTTAACAGTCTCAATGGTTTCTCACCTGGACCACAACCCCTCTTAGGGATGGAATATCCCAAGCTGTAGCCCAGGGTTTACTAAAGCCCACTCAAGAGCAGAGCTATCCCTGATTTTACAGGTTTTTTCCCCTAAGTGTGAAAAACAGTTATCTTAGCCAAAGTCTAGAGTTAGGGTTAGTACAGTTCTAAGATTCTCAGTCGCTAAAAATAACTACCCACAAATCTAAAACAGACCAACATCCATGTCGCATAATGGATGACGTGCTGAGTATTGGTAATGCTACACTTTTGCGTGACCTCTCAGAAGGCGTACTTTACAAAATGCCTTGGAGAAAAGCGAGAGAGTGGGTTGCTATTTTTCGTAGTTTTCATAAATTTTGATGGTACATCAATGCGTTCTTCCTCCTTCCACCAACTTGGTTCCTGAAATTGCAGACTGCCGTTCTAGTGGTGCATATGGGAACATGTGTGTATGATATGACTCTCCCTATTTCCATTATGTGAGGGTGAGTAGATATGTATGTATGTGCATGACTGACAAGGGTGCCCAGGTTCAGTGTTGATATGCCGCAAATTTCCTCTATTGACAGAGAGAAAGAATATTCATTTGATTGATGTTTTTGTTTTCTTGTCTTTTGCAAGAGAAAACGAAAAACATGGAGAAACAGATATAGATGTAGGCAGTCAGAACGATTAAGAAATTAATCTTTGTGCGTGTGTGTAGTGTGTGTGTAGTGTGTATGTAGTGTGTATGCATGTGTGTGTGTTCGTCTACAGATGCGTCTGTCTGGTCTCTATTTCTGCAGTCAAACTTCTGCATGCTGATGTCAGGAAAATTACTGTTTATCTGATATAAGAGTTCTAATAAGTATAAGTTTTTTTATTTTATATTGATACAGCAACCTATGAACGGTCACCGTCTTGATTCTTTAATTCACTATTGAACATGCTTGTCCTTAAGATCCAGAATCCCGAAATGATACTGAATTTGCTAAAATTTAGGCTCTATTTCTGTACCTGTGGGGTCTGAATATTCTCCATATTCACCTTGGATGTGTAACAGCTTAATTAACCCAATTACATTTTGTTTTTCAGAATGATATAAAAGCTTGCTTCTCAAAACAGTTTTGTGTGCTTTTGTGTCTCCGTGTGTATGTGTGTGCTTGGTTGAATCTGTGTACCCACCCATCGCTGCCTGTGTGTGTGTATATGTGCGGTGTGTGTGTAGCAGTGTGGACAGGATCCAGCAACTAAGAAGAGAGTACCAGCAGGCAAGGAGAGAAGGAATGGTACCACCATATGAAGAGCTGGACCCACGACACAGAGGGCACGAAAACGACGCACACAGGGTAAGGAGTCTCAAACACATGCACATACACTTACATATGGACACACAAAGAAGTGCAAATGGACAGGAAGGTCCACTGTAATGTACGTAGATCGGGTAAATAGCCTCTTAGTCCATTCATTTTCTCTCCTTAAATTTATTAAAACTTCTCATCAGTCTGTCCATCATCAGGTTTTCTTTCCATGAGATAACTATGAATACTGAGTGCTTGTGTGCACACACCAGTACAGTGTGTATGTATGCACATTTGTGTGATTTCTTATTCCCTATCAGCTATCAAAGTGATCACTCCTTTTATTGCGTCTTTCAAGTGATCAAAGCCCTTTGGCTGTCAGCAGCAAGTTGCTCTTTGACATGAATGGCTCCTGTTGGCATTGCGCCGGTAGGAATGATATGATCCACTTTTCACTGAGGATGAGACACAGAGGAGATAAGTAGAGGTTTTACTTGCTTGTTATCCCGGAGGTACTGTTTTTCAAATCACAGAATCGTAATCACATTCTCACAGATTCCCTCCTGAGCTCAGGCTGCCTGAGTCATGCTGTAAAAAAAGCTCCAGCACACATCTGTGATGCCGTAATAAAAGTAAATTAATAAAGATCTAACAAGAAATCAACCCCCACACTTGTATGAGGTGTCACGCCGCCATGACTGTTGCTAACTTAGTGTGAGTACTGCTATTATAAACATGTTATGAGGTATCAAATTTTCTTTTTATTAGTCTGACAGTGCCATTGTTTTGCCAGATCACTTGGTCAACCAGATACTGACAATATGTTCCCTCTTACCTGCTGTTGCTCATTTCTCTGTTTTTTGTTATTTTCCTGTATGTCAGCGGTAATGGTAATGACATCTATCCTTAATGCCTACAGTCTAGACTTCTAGATGTCTAGTAAGTCCAGACCAGTTTTTATGGTTTACATTGTTGATAGAGCAGGTTCATAGCAAAACCTGTGAAATGTTTGACAGTTTACTGTCAGGATAGTGGTTTATTTCAGGTTTCATAAGGTTCTGCTGCACTATTTCTAACTCTGTTGATGTTTTCAGACACAATTTATTTATACCACATTTTTATTCGTCACTCAACATATAAACATGGGTAAGAGAATAATCTGAGACTGAGAGTTAATGTCATGGAAAGTTTGGATTGGTTATAAGTTATTGTCATCGAATGTTAAAACTGCAGGGATACACAGTAATGCCGGCGACTTAAGGCTCCTTATTTGAACAAAGAACAACCTTTTGTTGTTTTTCCCTTCCTGTTAACAAAAACAAATCTTAATCACACTGTTTCAGGGACACAGTAAAGGTATCATGGAGTACTCTGTGTCTTTTCACTACACATACAATGCCTGGTCTCCTTCTGCCTTACTTCAAAACCAACTTCACTGCTGTAAAATCAGGTGCCCCCTGAATTTCACCTTGCCTCTTCTTGTCACACTGATTTTAAAGCTTCCGTGGCTTTTTGGAGGAAAAAAAAAGGAAATCATCCAGAACAAGCAAAATTAGTTCTCCACCGAGGAGCTATAATTAATCTCCTATGACAAATGGGCAGGTTCATTGCAGCATATCACAATTTAACCACTGCACCGTGATCAACACTTCAATTTTAGCTCAACTGGACAAAGACAGAAGCTTTACTTCTGTGTTCCTGGATGCTGTCAAACATCATTATGCTGTGCTTAAAAGAAGAATACAAAATAAATCTATTTTTTTTTTTATCATCATTTCATCATTTCATCATTAATTTAATTATTATTGCTTTGACATCAGTAAGTATGGTAGAACTCAGTGCTGCTTGTAGGAACCCACATACCAGGGAATTATTTTTTAAATGTAATCATTAAGTCAATGCATGGATAGAATAAGTGGTCCTCTTACAGGGTATCTGCAGGTCTTGAAACGTCCTAAAAAGCTTTGAATTCAGTTACCTCAAAAAAGTTCTTAGAAGGTACTAAAAAGTCTTACATTTCATTTTTCAAAAATTCTTGAATATTTTTTCTTGCCTGCCGTAGACAGTAACATTAGTTGTAACTTTTAGGTCTCAGGAGACAGTTGTTAGGAAGCTCATGGACTTATAATGGACAAGTGTGTAACAAATTAATTACTCATTTTTTAACTGGTTAATGCATCCACTAATTTGTGTGGACGGATTATGAGAGAATGGGCCCCTGGGCATAGACAAATAAAAGACCCCCCACCACCACTCCTATATAGAAGCATATGAATGATAGAGACACAAAACAACTACACTCTTTGTGGTACTTTTGAGTCTCTTTGTGGTCAAATTGTGGTCATTACAAAAATATGATGTAAATGTCAATAAATTTGTGTATATAATTGTAGGCTTTAGTGGTTGTTCTCTGTCATTTTATGACCGGTTGGACCGTGAAGAAGGTATTGAATTGCATTCTCAGCAGTACAAATGTGTAAAAAGGTCGTTAAAAGTGTTAAATTTAATTTGGAGAACTCTGCAGAAACCCTGTCATAGTAACAACATTTTTCAGATTACAGCATTTTGTATTAACAGGTGGAGTCAGTATAATTTCTGTCACTGCAGTCATTATAACCCTCCACTTATTAGAATTTTTGTGCTCTGTTCTTCTGTAGGATCACATCACTGTTCACATATCATCACATATCAGAGGTTTTTGTTTGTTAAAGTAAAAACAAGATTTAAGACGAGGCAGTTTTTTTTTTTTTTTTAAAGGGTAAAATGGGGGAAGTAGAAATAACTACAATCTTAATAAGCGTGAAAAGAAAATCTGAAAAGGTTTGATAATCGATTTAAAAGAGTGAACTAAGCAGATCTCTTCTGGCAAATCATTCCAGATCATCAATCCACTAACAGAAAAGACTTTGCCACACCTGGTCTTTACACTTGACTCTGGAATAGCTGAAAGGGCTCTGCCTGTAGAACCTCAGACTTAACAGTTCTGTGATGTAGATAGGTGCCAGGTCATGTGGTGCTTTAAAAGGTTGTCATAAAATTTTCAATTCACTTCTGAAAATTACTTGTTAAGAGGCTACAACAGGTGTAATATGATCCTATCTCGCAGTTCTAGTTAACAGTTATACACAGCCTGTAGGCTGTACAAGGATTTTTGAGTAAGGCAGCTAAAATGAGAATAGCAATTATAAAAACTTGACAAAATGAAGACATGTATAATAGTTTCACTGTCTTTTTTACTATAATTGTTGAAATTTTCATCTGAATGGGTTTAGTTTCTTTTACAACTTAAGTTCAAATGTAATAATACAGATCTTGAGCTGCAAATTTAACGCTGTATGTTAAAGAGTAATGAATATTACCAAAAATAATTTAATAATAATAAGAAGAACAATTGAGTAGTAAAGTTAGTTGCCTTACAATTTTGAACATTTTTTAGAAAGACCTTAGTAAATACAGAACACCAAACTCGTTAGTAAAGCTGAAATGATTATTCATTCATCAATTAGCTGATAGACAGAAAATTAACCTGTAATTTTTGTTAATTGATTTATAATTAAAGTTATTTTTCAAGCAAATATGAACATTCTGTGGTTCTAGCTCCTCAATTGTGCTCATTTGCTGCTTTTCTTATATTATTCTCTTATATCTTTGGGTTTTGGACTGTCCGTCAGACAAAAGTAGAAATTTGAAGACCGCCTTGGGATTCCACAGTATTGTGACATTGTTCGCATTTTTCAGTATTTCCTGACAACTTATGGACGAAGTAATTGGCTGATTAGTTGATCATGTAAATAAGTTTGCAGCCTTAGTGACAAAGTTTATTTTAGATTTTATCGGGTTCTAGGGTTAAATGAAGTGGTGTTCAATGAGTTTGAGTTTTATGTAACAATGTATATACTGAAATCAGCATTGAATTATTTAGAAATGTTGCGCCTTTCGTTTATCCAAAGTTATACCTGCCCCACCCAATTCAGATCTAAAAGTCATTTGGTTTGTGACCAGCTAGGGGCAGTCCCCTTTACGATGCAATCGATAGTTGCACGTTAGACTGTTCTCTGCCTCCAAGTGAGAAAACTTTTTTGTTTATAAAGCAGAGGCCAAGAGCAATTAGCATGCTTCAGAGGTGGAAATTAAGTTGGAAGTTGGAAAGTTAAAAAAAGGAAAAGAAAAAAATCAAAAGAAGAACAGACCAGTAGCAGTTGCCACAGGGCCTAATAAGCCCCTCTCATTAAGGATGATGCATTTATTAATTAAAGCAGAGGCGATTATTTACCTTACTGGCTTTCTATGGGAAGGGGAGAGGGAGAAGTAATGGTTATGGAGGTGAGCCGACGGGAAACTAATTCAACTTCACTTTTATTGGTTTGTTTGTTTCCCCTCAAGACATTTTTATTTTTTGTGTAGGATTTGTTGAATGACTATAAAAAGTGAAAGCAATGGAAACTTAAGTGTAGAGAGAGAGTCAAACAAAATCAGAGATATAGGCAGGGAGAAAGGGAAAGACGAGAGTTCCTTATGCAATGTTGCCACAGCCAGTGTGTGTGTCTGTTTTGTTTTTGTTTTTTTATCCTATGGCTCCATTACCATCTCACTGATTCATTGTTATGGGTTAGCTGTCTCCGCTGGCAAAATTATGTTTGCCTAAAAACAATTATCAAGCATCAAAAGCCACACCACAATTTTTTTCCCAAGTGAATGCATGGTGTGCTTATGGATGGGTGTATGTATTTTGGAAGACAACAACAGATTTTCTCTCCAAGGAGAGGGGAACTAAATCAACAGGGTGCTGTTGCTGTTGTCACATACACATACTCACACATTCCTACACAGAGGGTATGGAAGCCAATTGTTATGGTGGGTGGTTTCACACAGCCTTTATTATAGGATTTAATTATAATGAAAAGCTTTCATCTATTTTTTTTTCTGTACTTGGGCTGTAATATGTATGTTCATTTACAGTTAGACATGTAATTACTAACGGCATTTTGTAGTGTGATGCAAAATGAAATAGTATGGAAACCTCAGATTTAAAACACACTGAACTACCGTGCTGCTGCCTACTCATGGTGCCGTTTTTTCTTTTACTTCATCTTTACACTTAATGTTTATTCTGAGAAGGGTTTTCTGGGCGTACACTTCTTTTTGCACCTGTTTCCTTCTTTATGTTATGAAAGTGCTCACCTGAATCTTGTCAGAACAGCCACAGTCTGACTGAGTAGCCGCCAGTCACTTGAATAGTTGTGGACTAAATGCTTTGTTCAAGAGCCTTTTTCATTTTTCCTTAGTAAATGGGTTCTTGCTTAAAAAACAGGTTGGAACGAATTTGCAACTTTCTGCTCATGGGACTCATAGCCAGGGGTCATAGACAGCATTAGATACTGATTCAGAGCACTTATGTCCATTTTTTTGCCCATTTTCTAAACGCGTCTCAAAGTGCATCAAACAATGTTTGTTAATAGTTGATAACAGTTGTTAATAGTTGTTAATAATTGCAGATCTATCTGAATAAGAAGAGCCAGAGTCTGCTTTAAGGTGAAAGTGTTTTATCCTAATCCCAATCCAAAGGTGATTCCTCTCTTTATCTGTCTCTCCAATTCACATCAATTCGCATCTCTTTGACTTCCTGTCTATGTCCTCCTTTTAATCCCTGTTATTTTAAAATTTCCCCATTTTTACACTGAAAACTAAAGATGAGTGGTAGTGGTGTCAGCAGACCATCAAGCTAATGTTTGTTTTTGTATTTGAGTCAACCATAACAAATATTGCGCCTAAGTGAAAATGTTTTTTTTTGTCTGGTGAGATGGTGGAAAGCTAAAATAATGTTGAACATTGCTTTTTATTAAAAATATTTTTAATTAACTCAATAGACAAATATATTGTGTTAAAGAGCTGATATCGCATTACTTCATATGCATTTTTAGCCATATAAGGAGCTATTTCCCCTTTCGACTATCTGTTATTATACATGTACAGTACATCTACGTTAACTGGTAAGGTGAAAAATGTATCTAAGTTATATTTCTCCACCCTTAGGAGTTATGAATAAGACAGCAGACAAGATGTTTTGTCATCCACCTTTTTCATCCAGGCATACCAGACCTTTATTGTCATGGTAACAATAATGACTCGCAGTTAAAGTTTTGGAATGGTCAGGGTTTGGTTAGGTTAAGGCACAAAAACTACTTGGTTATCTTTTCGTCAAAAATAAGTACTTCCTTAAAGATATAGTCAGTGACTGTAATCCAATACATTTTTTTGACAAACTCAGTGAATATCTCCTTACGGTCTGCTAGCTGCCCATCCTTTCTGTGCACTGGGGAGAAAAACGTGGTGTTCCTACACAGCCCTTGTTCTGTAAATGGGAAACAAATAAAGTGTCTCAGTCCAAGCCACACAACCCTATTCCAGCCAATCAGCAACAGGGGCCGTCCATGCTCATGCATAGAACAAGGGAAAGCAGAAGAGGGGAGATGGGGAAGCGGGAGAAGGCAAATCTGGTACATGCTAACGTGCTGAACTCCACAACATAATCGCATTATCAAGAAGGAGAGATGGCTGAGACACAGCCAAAGAGGAGAAGGTCGGAAGAACAAAAACTGAAAGAAGTGCCACGATCAGGCAAGGGCGGATAGCCGTGTTAATATCAATGAGGCTTTCCAACCGAGAGTTGAAAGGCATGAAGACGGATGCAGCGGTTGCTCTGTTTCTTTTTCACAGGTGTGTAAAACATTAGTTTTGCTATGTTTCACAGAGCCAAGAGGTTAGTATTGTTTCATCCCATCTGCTAATGTTTGTGATAGCTAATCCCAACTGGTTAGTTAGCAAGCAGGTACCTGTGTGACATTAGACTGTCAGGCAATATAATATTACTTGTCCACAGACATTAAGCTTACTTTCTACTGTGCCCGGATATGCTGTTGTTGTGATGTTAGCTATAGTAGTAGGAGAGTTGTGAGTATCACTCTGGAGCTGGTGTGCTGGCTCTGGGTAACCATCATGTCCTCTCTGCATGTTAGCTTTGCAGCAGCAACTATAGTGACAGTTTACTAACCCACAACCTAGCTAGCATTTGTTACAATGTTTGCTGTCTCATGGTTTGCTCTATGTCATGGTATTTGTCCACACAACATGCGGAGGGTTTTGTAGCCACGAAGACCTAAAAAGACAAGTTTGTTATGTCTTGGATGCTGCGTTTGTATGCATGTTGTTTGTTTGATGATGTTATATATTAGGTTTGTTTTGGTTCAGCTATGAGAAAGACTTTCCACTTCCACATCATATAAGACGCTTCCGATTCTGCCATATTTCTCTTTCGACAGCCAGCCCAGTTGTTTGTGTTGTTGCCTTGGCAATGCACATCCATGAATATGGGGGGTGGAGCTTCTGACAGAGCACTGACGGAGGGGTGTATTTGTTTTGCTGTCGATTTCAAATATTTCAAATTACAAATATCAACAGTTTCTTTCTCCGGAATTGCTTACTCTTCCTTTAAGGTTGGAGGAAAGTAAACACGCAGTGAAGGTTGTAGAACAGTCATATATAAAGGAAACATTGTTGACTATCATTATCACACAGGAAACACAATCCTGTGCGACAGTCCTGTGTTTTTTTGATCCATCCATCCACCCCAACCCAAGACTTTTTTTTTTTATATACTCCCTCCGTCACCTGACTTTCACTTTTGTTCCCATCATAATTACTACAGCCGCTAGAGGTCACCAAACAATAAAACGTAACCACAGGTCCTAATAAGCTGCTTGCACAGACGACCTTTTGCGAGCAAGCCATCAGGGGATCGTTTTGCTCTAACATTTCCAGGTTGCCAGTCAATCATAGGGCTAACACACACTTAGACAAAAGAATACATTCACACTTATATTCTTACCTACAGGGAATTTCCATTCTATCTCATCTGTATATTTTGGGACTGTGGGAAGAAGACCCACAGCAAAACAAGGAAAGACACACAAACCACGCACAGAAAGGTCTTAGCGGGCTGGTCAGCAGATAAGAAGTCTTTGTGGGTTTGGAAAAATAAAACTTCACTGTCTGAATTGTTTCCCCATCCCCCCCGATACTGTATGGATGTATCTGTGTGTGTGTCAAACGAAATGTTCTCTCCATCTAATGAAGCTTTGAATTGGGAGTGAGCTGAATCCAACTACACAATCAGAAGCTTTTTATTTACTGAATTGATATTACATTTCGCATTCAATCACATAAAGACACGCATGCATACACACATGCAGTCCTTGTGAAGGACTAGGCTTGGAGCATGGCAATAAGTCAAGTCATTTAATGTGTTTGACATCCATCCAAGGCACATTCACCTTTAACTCTGCCAGTTATTTAGTATAGTTCATGTAAACTTGGAAGAAATGCATCATGGTCTTTTTCCTATAAGAATTCAGTGCTGATGAACAAGTTCATCAGAAAATTAAGACTTAAAGTTCAGTCAGCTTGTTTCTCAGCTTTGTCAGTGTTTGAGTAAAATATCAAAACTTGTTAACATATGAATGGCACTTTACTTTTGGGATAGTTACTCCCACAGAATCCTTGGCACCATAATGTTTAATTTACCCTCCTTTGTTTTTAGGGTAGCACCCAAAAAATAGTATTTGTGGAATAGCACTTATAGTAACAGCCCTTTTTTTGTGCTTTCCTGTGAAGATAATCATGTGCATTCAACATTTGAAAGCTGATGTCACTCTTGTCTACAACAGGTTTAGGGAAAACCATATGGAACAGATTCGGTTTAGTTGTCATTGGCACTGAAGATTAGAAATTGCAAAATGCACCTGGACATACAGCAACACAGGCAGAATTGGTCATCTGTGTCACCTCCAAATGTTGCCCATGCGCGGATATAAGAGGATCTTGTATCATATCCTGTTGATCAAGACTGAATTCCCTGTACTGTCAGAGCTATGTCCGGATTCATTTTGTAGTGTGTGTGTGTTTCTGGAATTTCTTTTTGTCTTTGGTTCAAGGTCTCAGTCCCCTGAACTTGATCCAATATTCTCCCTAACCTTGTCAGTTACTATCCAGAGAGAGGCACACCATTGTGTGGTTTACAATAGAATTTGGGAAACTCCCGGCACACTATTCCCAGAACCTTTCTTAGTCTTACCTTTTTTTTTCCTATTTTAAAATGTCTGCTGTAAAAAATTCTTCTTTCCTCACTTTTATCCATTTGTCGGACCCATTCAACTTGTGTATAGTGTACAGTAAGTTGTGAATTTACATAAAAGACTAATCTTTTTCGTAACAACAGTATAAGTCAGCTCAATGAACATTAACCTTATAATCTATTTAAAAATGTTTCATTGTTGGTAATTTGGCCCACATTGCATTTTAAAGACTCCATAAAGGCTTATACAATTGTGTGGACCCCTTGTATAGTGGAAATCATTTCCACAACTTCCCTTTTAATGGTCTTCACACCATCTTTTAAAACCACCGCCTCGGACAAATTTTAAATAGGTGAGAAACACTGGGACCCTGACACAGAGTACTGACTTGGGTGAAGACAGAACGTCTTTTTCACCTTGATAGCAAAATTTAGTTCCAAAATCTGTATGTATGTGGGCACGTTTAGTCATGAGTATCACCCACTGAGATCCATGACTAACAATGAACACAGTTCTTCCACCCTGTACAAAGCAGAATAAAACAGTGGCAATGCAGAGAAAATATCTCTATTTGCAGTGCAGGGTGAAGTCAGGATGTCTCTCTCACTTCTGGCAAAACGTGTATCCTATGAAAGAATCAACTCGTCTTATTGTGCTGCTTATGGTTGACCATGAATAGATGTATTACCTTTTGTAGTGACATTTTATAGTATACACCCACCCTATACACCCTGATGAGTTCCTCTCCTCTATTGATGCATACTTAATGAACAGATATTTTGGTTGAGAAAATGTAATCAGGATCACACATATATACATATATGTACATTTTATTTCAGGGGTGGCAAAAGATGTGTATTCCCTGTCTTTCGTTAAAGAAACGAAACATAACTGTGAAATTTAATGTGTGATATTCTCACATTTGAAGACCTTTGTTGAAGGTTCTTGGTTTTGTGTAGTTTGATTAAGTTTTATCAGTTTCTTCTTCTGAGTTTGAACTGAAGCACTATTCCGACACGATGTCCATGAAGATCCTGTATTCAATAATTTTACTTCAAATGTTGGAGATCCTATTAGAATTTAGAAAGTATTTCCCGTATGAGGTGTAGCCATTACATGAAGTTATCTCCAAACTTGGCAAAAGAGCGTTCGTGCACATATTAAGTGCAGTCGGTACAGTGCAAGTATAAGGATAGAGATATGATTTTCATTGATTTGGGTCTATCCTCAAGCACATTGGATTTTGAATTGCTGGCTTTCAGCTTTAAGGGTGTGTTCGCATTTACTGTATATTTGGTGAAGAATAGAATAGGATGAACAGCCTTTTCTATATACAGTCCCTTGATTTTAGAGCAATGCATCAGGATAATGATCCTTCCAGATAATGCAACCCAGCACTGTTTATGGCCAAAGTGAAATTCTCTTCATTGGCCAAGTCAGTGATGTGGCCTCAATCCAACTCATCATGTCTTTCCTGTACTGACGACTTAACTGAAGGTAAACATCCCCAAAACAAGCAAGTAGTCTCTCATAGTATTTGTTCAGTATCAAAACCATGTCCTGGAGTACAGAGCCAACACAGAAAAATGTGTCACTGTCCTTATACTTTCTGACTGTACTGGTAGTAGTTGGTAGTCTGCATACTCCGATCAGCTACAGCATTAAGAACGCTTACCAGTTTTAATGTCGTGGCTGATCAGTGTAAATCAGTCTTTATAGGTAATAATTCCAATTACAGGTTCTGCTTGAATGAAACTTGTTCTAGAATAATGCTATAAATTTAGGCCTCTAAAATAAGATATTTTGTGCAAACCATGGAGTTGTACTCAGCAGAGCTTTATATTTGTCATTTTATATCCATGCCGGTCCAGGCAAAACCCCTTTGCTCAGCCTCTTTTCACACTCATACAAACACAGACACACACACACACACACACACATATAACCCTTTCCTTAGTGACCTCGAAACTGTTCATGTGATTTCAGCCATTAAAAAAAAAAAATAGGCATGCTACCTTCGGTGTTTTATAGGTGAACAGGCAGGGGATCGAACCCCAACCCTCTATTAGTAGAAAGGGACTGCAGTAAACCTTGTAGCTGAGTGTGGCTCTTTGTTATAACAGGCAGGGTTAAGAGAATTGTTTGTGCTAAAGAGTGTTTTTCAACTCTCTCTGAATCCGTTCTCTCTCTCTCTCTCTCTCTCTCTCTCTCTCTCTTCATTTTAATCTAGTTGTCTAGTTTTTTCAGCATTATGTCTTACTTTCTCCAATAGGTAGATTATTATCTTATTATCTTCTATTAAATATGACATTGGAGAATGGAATGTTGATGTTGGTTGGTTGAGATGATTGGTAGGTCCATCCATTTTTACATCTATATTCTCCTTTCTCAGAGTTCAAGCACTTGGATAGCGAGAAGGACAGAAAGATGTACATGTAAACACAGTATATACTCAGTCAGAACAAGTGCAACACTAAAAGCAGAATCTGAGCAATCAAGAGAGAGAACAGAAAAAGCGAGGGGTTTTGTTCTTCAGTATACTGTCTGTACCACGTAAGACCATATTCCTCTGGTCTCCATTATTAATGCCAGCTCTGAGTGACCATAAATCCACTGGCATATACCGTACCACATCACCCAATCACCAAGCACTGCGCTGCTGGCAGCAGAGACTCACCACACTTACAGACTGCATTTCTAATCTGATGACTTGAAGGCGATGCATTTCAAAGGGGTCTAATATGTAATTTTTTGCTCAATCTGCATATGTTCACCCACATGCACATGCGTACATACAAAATAATGTGCACACACACAAATAAAAAAGCACACGTTTCAAAATGGTAAAAAGAAAAGGGTTAACACATCCCACCAGGCAGCCAGTGGACCAACACATGTAGTACACGAACACACTTAAAACACACATGCAAATCTGCTCAATCAAACATATGTGCACATATACACTGCCAAGTGCTAACACTAAACCACAGCTTTTCTTATTGAAAAACACATTTGTGCTTTTAAAACCCAGTGTTCAGATCATATTCTTTTACTTTCCCCCTCTATCTGTCTCTGAATACAGATAGTGAACAATGAAATTATAATTAACTGCAGCTCAGTTGTGTAAGAGAGATTTTTTGAATGTGAGGACTTTCCCTGCACTAAGCATTTTTGCAGAAAAGGCCCGTTATTTACTTTGCTGACAGATTTGACTCAGAGTTGAATCACATTACAAATTTTATCCATTGCACAAATTGGATAAGGTTTAGTGTTTGGCATCTCTGGGGACTTCCAACGTAAATTTATTATTTGACAAACCAGCATTATTCCAGAAGCAGCATGGCAGGACCTGCACTTCCTTCTTGGCTTCAGTGAATAAGAGGATTATTGACTGGATAAAGAAATGAATGCTAATAAAGAATACATGTCAGACTGTTTTTGAGCAGAGATCTGAATGAGTAAGATAAACAAAGGTTATCTGGTGCAGAAGTGACAAGGACAGCATCGGTCTGAGAAACTGACACACATACGCATGCATGCAAACATATGATCATATACACACAAGAACATGTGTACACATTCACATATCTGCACACAAATATATATCTTCTATAGATACTATACACCTCTGTTTGATACTATACACCTCTGTCTTTCCAGTCAAACGGTGGTGTTCCCTGTTTGATCATTGGATTGAGCCCAATGCTGCTACTCACTCTGGCCTTATAAGGACAAGTAGAACATTGGAACGGTACAAATGTGCTGAATCTAATGGAACAGAAAGGAAACTGGGCTTACACTGATGGGCCACAACAACTGGGAGACAGAAAGAAGGAGGGATCCAGACAGATAAAATAAGTGTTAAGAAGGGAAAGGCAAATGCAAAGCAATTAGAGAGCAGATATTCCACATTTGACAAGTTTTTTTAAATTATGCAGCAGATTTTTAGCAATGTAATGTACATTTTCTGAAAATTCTTCAACTGAAAATGTTCCGTATGGCATGAAAAGTTAGGGAAGAACTCATTTACTGTGAATATTCCTCAGCATCACTCCGCATCCTTTATTATTGCATTTACCAGTTTTCTTTACCTTCCTCCCTTTCTCACTAGTCTCTCACTGCTTTATTTAGGGGTGTGTGTGAGTGTGAGTGTGAGTGTGAGTACTCCCAACAGCAGGTCAGGAGGTTATAATCCCCAAGTCAGACAAGATGGGATCAGTGCCGACTCAGTGGACCCAGACACATAGCCGCGTCTACTAAGACTAGCATAGACATACTCACACGCGCACACACACACACACACACACACACACACAAGTACAGATATGATATACATCCTCTCCCTGTCTCAGTCAATAATGGAGATACTCTCATGCTCAGACATTTATTGTTCCTCTGTCTTTCCTATGTTCCCTTTTTGTCTCTTCAAGTCCCCATGGACCAGTGCACCATTGAGCTAAAGTCACACGCACACACTTAGTCATGAGATAATCTTTACAAGGTTCGGTGGTTATGACTGACTGGAGCACTTAAAGACTGACTCATTGTTAGAGATTTGGAGCCATTAACATTTAAATCATTCACACCAACTGACCAAGTCAGATAGATTACGTGTGTATGTATGGGCATGCACATTATTGTGTATGTGGGTGTGCTGGAGAGTGGGGGGGTGTAATGGTACATGTAACAAGTGAGAAAATTGAAAGAATTGAAAGTGTTTTCAGCTGGAAGAATTCTAAGAACTGTGCAATGGTGGAAGAGAAGAGGATCCATTATACTGTGTGTGTGTGTGTGTGTGTGTGTGTGTGTGTGTGTGTGTGTGTGTGTGTGTGTGTGTGTGTGTGTGTGTGTGTGTGTGTGTGTGTGTGTGTGTGTGTGTGTGTGTGTGTGTGTGTGTGTGTGTGTGTGTGTGTGTGAGTGAGAGGCGTTAAAGACAGGCTAATATGAAAGCCACTGCGAGCATCAAGCCAGATGCATAACCATTTTGAGTCAGACTGGTCCAAGCCAAGACTTACAGGCTCAAATGGATTTGGCTAACAGCAGATGCAAACCTGGTGTTGATAGAGATCTCCTTACACACACACATCATCTAAGCAAGTAAAAATGCCTAAAACAACACAAACCTGACCTACAGTAAGGATACTTCTGTCGCATGCTTGTAACACACTGCAACAGTAAGACTGACCATGCTCACACATCTTCAGTGGACTCAGCTTACATCCAGTAGTCTACAAATTGCTCTTTTCTCACTAAAGTATTAAAAATCTAATCATTGACTTCTGCTCCTTTTCAGGATCAGAAGTAGATGTTCTTTTTTAACAAGGGGCAATGTTCTGACTCATCAAAAATGTATCTTCTTATTGATAGAAAGAATGGCATCGTTTTTGTCATTGCATTATACTTTGAAGCTTCCTTTTTGAAATTAATTAATTCATTGTTTTACCAAATGTAAATTTAAAATTTAGCATGCTAAGTTCAGATAAGCCCATCAAACACAGTGGTAAACAGCATCATGAGTAGGGCTGCAACTTTCAGTATCAGTTGTTTCGAAGATTATCTTCTCAATTAATCAATTAAATGTCAGAAAAATTTTGAAAAATGTCCATCACAACTTCCCAGGGCTCAATGTGCCATCTTTAAATGTTTTGTGCGACCACCATTCCAAAACCCAAAGAGATTTACAATCACACTGTATATGACAATGAAAAGCGGCAAATCCTTACAAGAGAGAAGCTGAAGCCAAAAACTGTTAAACGATCAATTGATTATCAAATTAGTTGCCAATTAGTTTTCCATTGATCAACTAATCAGTTAATTGACTAGTTGTTTCAGATCTAGTCATGACCCAGAGTTGATGAAGTTCCTTCCGGGAGCAATCAATGAGAAATAAGTCATCTTGTTTTGATATTTGCAGTTCATCTTTTAGGCAAATTTTGAAACTGCTGAAATGCTTGTGTTAGCTAAATAATTTCTCCAGATTTTTCAAAATACTGATCAGCAGTATTACACTTACGGTATTGCACACAACGCATGGACAAACCAATTTGTGATATCCCATAGACAATTATTTTAATTTTGAATACCCCAATGAAACCATCACATATAATCGACCAACAAATGGAAGAACACCAGCTTCTACTGTCAGACGTATAAATGATGCACAAAAACCATGCATACGCCATTTTCCACAACTAAACTGGTGTTTATAATGAATAAACAATGATATGATGTAATACTGAAATAATGTCTGTATAATATCTGTCCACCATAACCACCCCTAAAGGCTATATCTATCGTCACTCCTTCATACAAGGTACTCATCATTGCCCATAATCTTATGCTCTCAGGATTAAATTGGTTATCTCTTGCTGGATTAGATAGCATCAGAATACACAAGGCCATTTGAGAGGAAAGCGGAGGATAGAAAAAGATAAGATGGGATTTAAATTAACGAAATTAAAGGACAGTTGAAGAGAGTGAGGGGTAGAAATCCTTAGAGGAAAATGAGAATGGAAGGAAAACAGAGAAAAACATTCAGGAGTAAAAGTCAACAAATAAGAGAAATGTTGAAGGTCAAAGATGGATGGAATAGTTCAAAAGAGACAGATAGAATGAGGTGATGAGGTAGATAAGATCGAGTCAGAAATATAGACGGGGAATGGAGGGGGTGAAATGGAAAGCATGAGTGAGGCAGATGGATGGAGGGAGAGAGGAAAAGACTGAAAAGGGAGAGGTATGCATTGGGTCATTATGGAAGAATGTTAATATGATTAGTGAATGACTCTGACCTCGCTGTCTGGGACTGGTGCCTGGCTGGTCTGATGACCGCTGAACGTCTGTTAGACATAAAAACATGCACACACGCAAAAAATAGAATATAAAGTAGAAAACATACATCAGACACATAAGCCAGAATGAACACACACACACACAGTGCACGCAAGAATGAACAAACCATCTTACATTAACTTAAAAGTACAGAAGCATGTTTGAATAGACATTAAATAAACACACATACATAGACTCCCTCACTGGCATGTGTGATTTGTGTCTTGTTTCTGCCAGCAGGGCAGAATGAGTCAACATGTCATGACTTATTTTCTGTTTTTAACATGCATGATTCCCTATAGTCTGGCCTCATAAAGTTTGGGTTAAGATCCAGAACGGTTCATGGATCTGTAGTTGTCAGGTCTTTACATGACTACCTCTTTAATTTGTTTGTGCCTGAATCCCAGGGTGAGAGACAGAATTCGTCTTGTATGTCCTGACATGAAAAGCCTAGGAAGCCTTAATTCCATGATTTATCTCTCTGTACATTAGCCAGTAACCTTACTAAAATTTACTGTGGTCTGCTAGTACAGATCTGACAGCACAGCTGGCATCTGTTGCATGGAGGTAAAAAAAAAAAAAAGTTTTGCTGAACAACTAACCAGAGAGACTATAAGTGAGAAAGTGCTGAAAGGTGAGCATGGTGAGCCTTTTCAAAACTGCCCATTATCTCTAGCCACCTGCATGACCACATTAGTTGAGCCGACCAGTTCACCATGAAACAGCTCAGTTGACGATTGAGGCATCATATCATAGCCATAGAAAATCTTATATGAAGTTATGGTGTGCTGTGAACACACAGTGGAAATGTTTGCATATAAAATGGGAGAACGTGTGTTTCGGGTGCTTCAGTTTCCTCCCACAGTCCAGAGAACATGCAGGGTAAATTGGCAACTTTAATTGGCCCATACGCGTGAATGTAAGTGTGAAAGGTTCTCTGGGCTGTACAGTGTGTGTTAGCCATGTAATGTACTGGCATCATGTCCAGGGTGTACCCACCTTCACACCTACAGTAATGTGAGGTGGGATAGGACCCAGCTTAAACTCGATCCTACGCAGGATAGTGGATCACGTTCAATTAGAAATAAAATAATGGGTACTACACGAAAGCGGCAATTCTCAGCTTTAATTAAAGTTGTTTTAATCAATACTGAGTGCATAGCAATTTTAACACAGCGCCCAAATTGCAATGGTTTAAAAGTAATTGGAAACTTGGCTACTACATGTTTCTTGGACAGCTGTGTGTTGTTTCAATGGTAGTTCCCACACAGAAGAGCTCACGTATATGAAGAGTTAACAGGTAACCAGGCCAGTCAAGAAGATAATATTGAGGCTCAACTTCAGTAGAGTTCTGGAACAAAGTTCTACGGACTGACGAAACAGAAATCACTCTCTGTCAATATGATGAAAAGTGGAAAGTGTGGAGAAAAAAAGGAACACCTCATGACCCAAAGCCACCACTTCATCTGTCAAACGTGGTGGTGGTTCTGTTATGGTTTGGGCATGTATGGCTGCTAGTGGAACTAGCAAAGTGGAATTTGATGATTTCAGTACTAACGGAAGCAGCTGGACGATTGCAGATGTATACAGGACAATTCTGTGCTCAGATTCAGTCAGATGGATCAAAACTCATTGTTCGACATTTCATCATTCAGCAGGAGTACAGTCTGTCAAAGCAACTACAGTGCTTTTCAGGGTGAAGAGCTGGATTATCTTCGACTGGCTGAGTCAATCATCTGATGTCAGTCCAACTGAGCATGCTCCTACAGATCCAAGCCCTGCATGTGTGTTTTTAGGCATGTGCAGCAGAGGGCCATATCAATATCACATGCAGAAATAGAAATTATCTTTTAATTTAGCGTGAAACCCTCTCTTGTTGCAGTGCTGTGTGCAGACACGGTTGGAATAATATAGTTATCTATGTAGAGGTCACATTCTTTGAAAACCTATCTGCGGTTGTGGACATGGCTGTGTGTTTAACTGTGTGTGTGTGTGTGTGTGTGTGTGTGTGTGTGTGTGTGTGTGTGTGTGTGTGTGTGTGTGCGTGTGTTTGTGTGTGTTTGTGTTTTCCTTTCAGGTATAGCTCATGGGTCTTCATGTCCTTACGTATTATCAAATCTAGATTTCTATTTAGCTCTCATGACTTCTATGCAGGCTTTGAGAAAGATGCCAACAGGCAAACATACAGACAAATACACAAACCCTTGTCCAGGTATGTGTGTAAAGAGTGATGAGTTTTGGTCCAATGGAGAGTGTTATCACGACTGGCCACTGCACTGTGGACAGGACAGATAGCTAACTGCCTTGCACTTGTGTGTGTACATGTTTTTTTTTTTTTAGATTGTTGGCTCAGCTGTGTTGTCGAGGACATAAACACCTCTGTGTGTCAAATATGTGTACCTGTGTGCACGCTGTGTACACACTTTTGTCAGTGTGTCAGCATGCGAGGATAAAGTACGTGCATGTGTGTGTATTTGGAGATTGTCAGCGATTCTTAAAGCAGCATGCAGCTCCTGAGCTTCTGAGAGAGAAATATCAGACGTTGAAATACGGTGAGTCATATGGTAGATAAGAAATACTGAGAGCTGGAGAGGAAAAGAGGGAGGGGGAGGGATTGAGAGACATACAGTAGTAAGAGTCAGTGTGTTTCAAAATACGAGCAGGTTTAAGAAACTCAAGAGGTGTCAAACGATAGTGAGTGAGAGAGTGGGAGACTGAGAGTCAACTTAAAGTCACACAGTGAAAAGAGGGTGTGCTGGAAACCTGAGGAGAGGAAGATGTTGAGGAACATCAGGAACGCAAACAACCTCTTGCTGAATACTTTAAAGCTGGAGACGGTGTCTTTTTTATTTATATAAAATACCAGCTACCCTCTAGCTAAGACACTGAATTGGTTATTATTGGTTATTATAATATGTTTTCTAACATGAATCTATGGTATTGATTGTGGTCACTAGTTGGAATTATTCTTAATTATTCCCCGTTTCGACAGGGAAAGGACGCTCATGGGCCACGGTTGCTAGTAGCTAAGGCCAAATGAGAAGACAGAAATCTGAAGGATACGGGAACGTCCACATAACCAGGATGAGGAACAAAGATAAAATTTCCGTATAAGGCATCAGCCATTTCAGATGGATCTCAGGACAGACTGAGTAAATGTATAAAAAGCTTGTGCAACTGCTGATCGGGGTTAATCATCCCTGAGTGGTGGAGAGCCATATGCATATGTAATTTGTACAATGAATGAAGAGATATTGTGTCGTGGCGTCTGGGACTCTGTTGTTTGGAACACATCTCACTTTAAGTAGTCTACTTAATGGAGAATTTCCACAACAAGGTCTTCAGCTTACCAGCGCTGCCCGTAAGAGAATTTGATAGTCCATGCTGTCTAGGTATGTGTGTATAGAGTAAGGACTAATACTTTGATAGATTATGTATGTTTGTTTAACATACCACCGTGCATATAGAATCTAATATACAGTACATTTATTTATAAAAATATACCACTTATATAAGATTTTAACATGTTTCTCTGTTTAATTTTTTACTTATTGCAACTGTTATATTTTTCTTTATATATTTATTTTTCTCTTGTATTTCCCTGTCACCACAGATGAACTTGGATGCTGTGCCAATAAAGCAAATTGAAATTGAAAGGGAAAGAGATGTCTAGAGAGAAATTGCTATCTTTAAAAAGGGGGAAGAGTGTGTGTCAGGGAAAGATTCAGTTAGAGTTGTACAGAAATAAAGAGGTATTTCAAGTCACATGCTGAGATACTGAGAGAGGGCAAGCTTTTGTAACAATGGCATTTCAATACAGCTGTCCAAAATGCTGACTGAAAGAAAGTCAGTTTCACTTAATGTTTTCTATGATAAAGAATAGACATACGGCTAAAATGCTAGGAATTTTCATTCCAAGTCAGTGTAACTAGTGAGGCAGAGAAAGCTTTTCAAGTTCCACTGTGCTCTGTATTTTGTGGTACTCCATACAGCTCACTTCATATTTTTTCCAACCCAGTAACATTTAGGCCTTTCCATTTAATACTCAAATTTTCACAGTTTGCCAACTTTACCTGAAAGAGCTCTTCATTAAATTAGGCTTAATGGACAGGAAATCACTGACCTGCTTTGGTGATTTTTAATAGTTTTAAAGTAAAACAGGGATAGACAGTAAAGTGATTTTAAAAAGAAAGTAAATTGAGTTAGAGCTAAAACTCTTGTGTGTAATGCATCCACAAAAAAAGTCACACACAAACTACTGCACATTGGAACCTAGCTATGACTGTACAAAAACTGAAATGTGATCATCTTTAAGCACTTTATGATAAGCTTAAAAAATGTGGTTTTGCACCATTTAAGATACATAAGGTTTTGCAGAGAACATCCAGCATTACAAAATTAAGCATAGGTGGTCTCCATCTTAAAATCTGGCAGGTTTGCAGTGCGGTCTCCTTTTTATTTCCTCTGGTAGCGAAGGAATTGTCCCATTGGTCACTTTTAAATGGAGAGATTTGTTTCCAATTGCTAACTCAAAACTAGCCAACCTCTTCAGTGAAGATGTCTCAATAGTATTTGGGAATTCAGGCCAAGTTCCTCACACGCTCTCTCTGTCCCTCACATGCTCTCTCTCTGTCTCTCTCTCACACACACGCACGCACGCAGGCACGCACACACACACACACACACACGCATGCTTTCTCTTTACCTCTCCCTCTTCTTTCCCGTCTCTTTCCTCCCATCTGTGAGTTCAGATGAACAGAAGTCTCCCGGGGCTTTTCATTGGCCAAGCTCCACACTAAGAGGCGAGCTAATTGGCCAGCTGGGGCCCAGCCGGTTGTTGGAGACAGGGCATTGGCCGAGAGAAGGGTCAAGTGACATGTCATTGGTCAGATTGGCTGGTAACCTGGCAACACTTCAGGCTTTCCCTCTTGAGAAATGCCTGAGAAGAAAAAAACAGAGAAAGACTGCTGAACATAATTTGGCAACAGCTTTTCTGAAAATTTGTCAGTTAATTTGCAGCTTCTTAGAGATATAAAAGTGTGTATTTTTGGGATTTGCAAGTCCTTGGAGTCCTTGTGTGAATTTGTAAATAACCCTCAATCATTAGGTCCTAACTTGTTTGAGACACTGTGTCACCAATCTAAACAGGCCATGAAGTCAAAGCCAACTGGTTACCATGACAAGCAAGTGTGTGTATGTGTGTGTGTGTTTGTGTGTGTGTGTGCTTTTGAATTTCTTTGAGTTGGCATTTGATTTTTATCTGTTATTCTTGCATTATGTTAAGATAAGATCATATAAAAACAGCACTGAATGAAGTTTACCTGTTTTGCTCCCTGCAATTGTCCTTCATCCTCTGTGCGACTTGAATCCGCTGTTTACCTTCTCTTTCTCCATCCACCATCTTTTGCTCTTTAATTTCTCTCTCCACTTTCCTTCAGTACTGTCCAATCCATACATCTGTTTGTCTCCCAAAATCAAGCTCTACAGTGGATGCTTGTGACAGTTGCACAGATCCTCCAACATTAACACCAAATCGTTCCGTTCATTTGCGGTGCCTCTGCTGCCTTACTGACCGAAAAGCTAATGTTACGGTAAGGACATTCAAACAGACTCAATTTTGTCCATGATTTTTCCATCTGGTGTCAAATCCAAAATGCTTTTAAACATTATTTCATGATTATCTGCACCGTTCACTAGTTTTCTCAATTTTGCACTAATGACAAGGATAACAATAACATAGTTTTACTAATAGGGCAACAGGGCATGCAATTGGTCAAATGGACAGTACATTTTAGGAACACCTACCATCTGAAGTACAAGCATGAGTGTGTGAGTCCTTTTGAAGGCACAGCTTCCTGCACTCCTACACCGAGTTTTTTTGATTCAAACAGATCATGTATTTTTGAGTGCAGATCAAGAATTTAATTTTTTCCCAACTTTTTACAAATTTCGCACAAACAGTGACAGTTGTACTTCTTAGTCAAGGTTAGGGAATGATTGTTGTTGTGGTTAAGAGACTCCCATGTTTGCAGTTGGTAGCAGATGTGATGCAAACAGCAGTCTTCTGTGTAAGAGTAACACCCCTTGTCCACCCCAGTCTTGTCCTTATGAGGTGGTCTGGCACTACAACAATGTGACACCACTTCCACCTTTACTTCTGCATTATTCACAAAACCACAAGAGGTTCTGGTTAGGAAACATAGACATAAGCGATTTTTAATGTTTAGCGAATGACAAAATGCTATCATTTTTCTGGTGAGGAAAGTCTCTACGGTCAGAGAAAGAGAGACACAATCTTTCACTCTCTTTCTCTCCCTCACTGTAGGTTAATATCAGTCCACCTTCATCTTTTTATTAAGTAGCAGAGTGAGCTAATCCAGAGGAAATGAGAGGTTGAGGTTAGTCACCAAAGATTAGTCTGGTCCCAGGACATCAAACGTTCCATTCCCACCCAGGAGATAATCATAGCCAGGTAAGCCAGGAAATTAAGTGACTGCCTTTCAGAGGGTTTCTAATCCCCATCCTGCTCTCTCCTTACATTTCTCATTCTTTCCCACCCATCCTACTTTTTCTTTTCTCCCCCTCCTCCCATCCCCCCTCTACCCCACCTGGACTTGAGCTAAGTCTACATCCTGGCGGCCAATCTGCAACAGACTGCTTGTGTCTGCAAGAAAACTTCCATCTCTATTTCTAAGAGGGTATGTGATAGATGACACTATCCACCTTTGTACCGAAGGTATTATCTGACCTTTCAGCCAAGTTACAGCTTTCCGACAAATTGAAAACTGTTCAATGATGTTTCTCATCTCACTGTCAGGATTTTGGAGAATTTTGTGTGTACAGCATACTCATAATCACACCGTATTAGCCCAACCTTTTCAAATACATTGTGAAATAGGGAAAGTATGCTCTTCTGAGCAGTTTTAGATCAATTTCTGGAGAAAGTTGACTACTAGAAAAGAGAGGGTTTCTTAGAGGTCATGTGACATAGGTCAGAAAAGCCTTAAGCTTTAAGGACTTTCCAAGACTTTTAAAAAAATGGAGGAGATGAGAAGGGAAAAGAACAAGGTAAAGATGGCAAAGACAAGATATAAAAGATGTTGAGACTGGAAATGTATGGCAGAGGAGACAATAGGAGGGAAGAGGTCAAGACTTTCATGAGATTTGAAGACATAAAAAATATAGGAAATATAGGAAAGGATCAGAAGACACCCCGGCCATCACTACCCCCCAACTGAAGCCAATCATCTGAAAGAGGAAAAGAGTATGTGAGGGAGGCAGAAAGAGAAAGTGTCACTTTCATCCTATTACTGGTCCATCTCACCTGCAACTGTAGCCATCTGCTCCCACTGCCGCACAATCACACACACTCACACAAGTACAAAACGTATATATTTTCAGCCTCATATTCAGCACATGCATACATTCTCTCTCTCAAACACACAGGTTCACACAGTAGAAAGGTGGCTGTGCCGCTCTTATGTGCTTATGCTCTTATGCTAAGTCCTGCTCCTGAGATATCATACAGAAATAAATAAATAATCCAAGAATCCACAAATAGAAACCCAGCAGAGATTTTCCTACCTAAGGCGGTGACATTATAAAAATGGCAGAGGGGGTAAAAATTTACCCACGTCTCATCTTTGCTGTCTCCGTCCTCTCACCCATCATCTCTACTTCTCTGTCAGGTAAATTGTGTCCCCTTTAACCCCTACCTCTTTTCACTCTCCCATATTTCTCTCTCTCCTCCACTCTAGCAGTCGTCATTGGAATTCACCTTTTTTTGTTACCCATAATCCTCAAAGGGGAACTTTTTTAAGTCGGGAAGTTTGGGGTAGAGAGAAGGAGTGAGACACAGATGGAAAGTGGGAGGGTGGAGGAAGAGGGATATACTATCTGGGTGGTAGGGAGGGGGCTTAGAGGTAACCAAATTATCTGGCTTCACTTTTTCAGCTCTTCTCCTCCCCATCCTTCTCTCTGTCCCTCTATATATACCATCACCCCGACTCTTTCTTTCTCTCTCTGGCCCCTTATCAACTCCCCACCTTGCACTTTCAAGGACAAGCTTAACTGTTATGAACACTAAAGATTGGATAAACTTGTGTGTGTGTGTGTGTGTGTTGGTTTAAATGTATGTGTGATTCTGTGTCTGTTCCAGCTTCCATCTTGCATATATAATATGTGTCCGTGCCATTGCATGGATCTGTATTCGGTGCTATGTGCGCACACATGAATATTATGCATGTTTGTACATATGTACAAATGTGTGTGTGTTTATTTTTCCTATGGTTTTACAGCAGAGACTAATCCCAGCCTCTCTGCTATCGCCTTACCTCTTACTATCATGTATTTATTTATTTCCCCATCTCTCTCTCTCCCACCACACTCACTGTTTCCCTTCTCTCTCTCCCTCTTTCACTTCTATGATTTTCTAATTTTATCTTCCTAAAGTATAAATGTATCTATAAAATATACACATGCAAAAATAGCAGCATTTTGAAACTGCAAGGGCACAGTAAGGTCATATTTCACTGTGCAGGATCAGAATTTTTTAACACATCCACATACTGGGGATTCAGTTCCCATTTAAGGACAAAAAATTTGTCCTCCCCAAAAGAAAACCATTCAGTGGTGCTTTCGTAACTAACTTGTTTCTAACTATTTCAAACAAAGTCTGGAGTGTTTGCCCATTTAGTGCAGTATGTTTGGGCTGGTGTGAAAGCTGTCTGCTGAAGTCTGGTGCAGACCAAGCAACCAGAGGCAGTGTCATTCCACTTCCAAGCTGACTTTGGTGCCGTTCCTTTGTGGTCTAAAAACAAAGCAAGAAATCCTCAGAACTGTGTGAGAGAAGCTATGTGATTTTAGCATAAAATGGCTTAACTTCTGTTAAATCAACCTGCTGATCATAAACTATTGAGAAAGTGATCTCTCAATCTATATAAGCATGAACAGCCTAGTTTCATACAAGGTCATTTGTTAACCATGGTAACATGCCAGAAAGTGAGAATTTGCTAAACCAGAAGTGTGTCTGGCTTGCGTCTCAGGGTCTATTTTTGATGTTCCCCAATAAACAGTGAAACAAGTAAACAGTACATCACTAGTTATGACATAAAACCAGTGTAAACACAAATCCAACCACAACTACAATTCCACAATGTATCGTTCCCTTTCCCCTTCCTCCTCACCAAATGAGTCATGTTTTGGTTCCTGGTTAGGGTTAGGGTTGAGGTTATGCCTGTAGTGGTTAGGGTTAAGGTAAGTTTCCAGGGAATTAATATGAGTTAGTGCAATGTCCTCTTAAGTGACAAAAACAAATCCGTGTGTTTCAGCAGGTGTGTGTGTTGTGTGTCTACTGCAAGTTGGCTGGGATGTCGCATGCTTGATAACTTTTAAATGCCATGTAAAAAAAAGAGGAATTAATTTGATTGATAGGTCTACATACTGATATGCATACAAACACACCCACACACAAACCTAATATGCAGTCTCTTCCACTCCCTCACAGACCTACACTAAATAAACAGGATATGCTTTGCATTAAGTAGTATTAATCGCTTTATTCATGGAAGATGCTCTAAGCTGCATGCTTTGGGGAAAATTGACCTTCTGTGGTCTTAATTGTACCAGAGGCTCAACAGCGCTGTGACATTTAACTGTGCTCCAGTCTTAATTCTTAGTCCTTTATTCTAGTGCTTTGCTGACATTTCAGTAGGAAGAGTGTTTGTGAATAAAGATGTTTGGTGCTTCTTTGGGGCCGTAAACAAATAAGCAAATTTGCCCATGATTATTTTATTATTTCACTATCTTTCCCTGCCTTTGTTACAGACTCTCACTTTTGTTGTCTATCACGCTCATGCCTGTGGCTCTCTGTGTCTCTCAGCAGGGCCAAGTGAGGTTTTACAACCCAACAGCACAAAATGACCAGAGTGGTGTCTGTTTGCAGAGGTCTTGTTTGGGTTGTTGATCAATAGCAGTGACTCAGCGATTACTTTGCCAGGTGCTAAGATTTCTGGTTGTGAAACTTTTTTTTTTTATGTGCTCAAAGATATATTACAATTCTACAAGCAGACAAATAACAGTCTGATAGATTTTATTCCAGAGAGAAGAAAAAAACAAAGGATTGTTCTGTAACAACTGAAATTTTAAGTGTTATTTTGTCATTAAACTTTTCTTATTAATTCTGAGAAGCTTATATAGTACATTTGGTTATATATTTCCCCTTTAAAGGAATACTTAAACACTTTGGGAAAAGTTCTTGTTCACTTCCCAACCGAGTATTAGATGAGAATATCGATACCATTTGTATGTTAAATATGAAACTACAGCCAGGAGGTGGTTAGCTTAGCTTAGCATAAAGACTGGAAACAGAGGGAAAACAGCTAGCCTGGCTCTGTAAGGTAACAAAATCCACCTCCAAGCTAGAAGTTTTCACTGGTCCACGTGGTTCTAAGGAACCAAAAACTGGCAGGGTCCAAATTCTACTCAATCAAATTGGATTGGGTAGGGTGTCATTTTACTGCCTCGGGTCTTGGGTCTTTGTGTTAATATGTCCAATTCCCGGTTGGATCAGAATGGACCTGAGCGTATTGATCACATGGCACATCACAATCACAGCAGGAGAAAAGGGACAGAGTTTTGAGGCAAGAGGGACAATGAGAACTGTGAACTTCACAGCTCACTGGCTTTGTTCTGACGAGGGAACTCGCCTCGAGGAGAGTTTTTACACTTTGGTTTTTGTATGTATTAAACAAACAAGATATAACTTGTTAATTAGTGAGCTTTAGAGGTGCTGGTATATGAATTTTGTTATGTTGGGACTGAGCCAGGCTAGCTGTTTCTCTGGTTCCTCTCTTTTGTGCTAAGCTAACTGGCTCCTGACTGTAGCTTCATCTATAGACAGAAAGATATGAGAGTTGTATCGATCTGAAAGAAAATTTGTGTATTCCCCAAAATGCCCCTTTAACAAACCAGAAATCTGGTTTAGGTGATTGATGAAAGTACAAATTCTGTCAGGCTACCCGCCTACGATGCTGATGCATATCTAAAATCAAATGGAGCGATGAACAAGACATACTGTAGTTGACTTTGGCAGAACAACTGTCTCCTTAGGTCAACAAAGACTCATTAGAAGAATGATGGGCTATGGAAAGGCCTCATTAGTATAGCTCTGTGTGATTGTGTGCGTGTGTGTGTGTGTGTGGGTGTGTGTGTGCGTACGTGCGTGCGTGCGTGCGTGCGTGCGTGTGTGCGCGCGTGCGTGCGTGCGTGCGTGCGTGCGTGCGTGCGTGCGTGCGTGCGTGCGTGCGTGCGTGCGTGCGTGCGTGCGTGCGTGCGTGCGTGCGTGCGTGCGTGCGTGCGTGCGTGCGTGCGTGCGTGCGTGCGTGCGTGCGTGCGTGCGTGCGTGCGTGCGTGCGTGCGTGCGTGCGTGCGTGCGTGCGTGCGTGCGTGCGTGCGTGCGTGCGTGCGTGCGTGCGTGCGTGCGTGCGTGCGTGCGTGCGTGCGTGCGTGCGTGCGTGCGTGCGTGCGTGCGTGCGTGCGTGCGTGCGTGCGTGCGTGCGTGCGTGCGTGCGTGCGTGCGTGCGTGCGTGCGTGCGTGCGTGCGTGCGTGCGTGCGTGCGTGCGTGCGTGCGTGCGTGCGTGCGTGCGTGCGTGCGTGCGTGCGTGCGTGCGTGCGTGCGTGCGTGCGTGCGTGCGTGCGTGCGTGCGTGCGTGCGTGCGTGCGTGCGTGCGTGCGTGCGTGCGTGCGTGCGTGCGTGCGTGCGTGCGTGCGTGCGTGCGTGCGTGCGTGCGTGCGTGCGTGCGTGCGTGCGTGCGTGCGTGCGTGCGTGCGTGCGTGCGTGCGTGCGTGCGTGCGTGCGTGCGTGCGTGCGTGCGTGCGTGCGTGCGTGCGTGCGTGCGTGCGTGCGTGCGTGCGTGCGTGCGTGCGTGCGTGCGTGCGTGCGTGCGTGCGTGCGTGCGTGCGTGCGTGCGTGCGTGCGTGCATGCGTGCGTGCGTGCGTGCGTGCGTGCGTGCGTGCGTGCGTGCGTGCGTGCGTGCGTGCGTGCGTGCGTGCGTGCGTGCGTGCGTGCGTGCGTGCGTGCGTGCGTGCGTGCGTGCGTGCGTGCGTGCGTGCGTGCGTGCGTGCGTGCGTGCGTGCGTGCGTGCGTGCGTGCGTGCGTGCGTGCGTGCGTGCGTGCGTGCGTGCGTGCGTGCGTGCGTGCGTGCGTGCGTGCGTGCGTGCGTGCGTGCGTGCGTGCGTGCGTGCGTGCGTGCGTGCGTGCGTGCGTGCGTGCGTGCGTGCGTGCGTGCGTGCGTGCGTGCGTGCGTGCGTGCGTGCGTGCGTGCGTGCGTGCGTGCGTGCGTGCGTGCGTGCGTGCGTGCGTGCGTGCGTGCGTGCGTGCGTGCGTGCGTGCGTGCGTGCGTGCGTGCGTGCGTGCGTGCGTGCGTGCGTGCGTGCGTGCGTGCGTGCGTGCGTGCGTGCGTGCGTGCGTGCGTGCGTGCGTGCGTGCGTGCGTGCGTGCGTGCGTGCGTGCGTGCGTGCGTGCGTGCGTGCGTGCGTGCGTGCGTGCGTGCGTGCGTGCGTGCGTGCGTGCGTGCGTGCGTGCGTGCGTGCGTGCGTGCGTGCGTGCGTGCGTGCGTGCGTGCGTGCGTGCGTGCGTGCGTGCGTGCGTGCGTGCGTGCGTGCGTGCGTGCGTGCGTGCGTGCGTGCGTGCGTGCGTGCGTGCGTGCGTGCGTGCGTGCGTGCGTGCGTGCGTGCGTGCGTGCGTGCGTGCGTGCGTGCGTGCGTGCGTGCGTGCGTGCGTGCGTGCGTGCGTGCGTGCGTGCGTGCGTGCGTGCGTGCGTGCGTGCGTGCGTGCGTGTGTCTTGTAGCTCACGTCACACATAGGAGACAGGTGTAATATTTTTTCTCCCTCACTCGAGACTAAGATGACATATTACTAATATCATTTTGATTAACAAGGTGCATTAATCTGTTAAACACACAGAATGTGCGTGTGCAAGAGTGTGATTAAGTATGTGGTAGTGTATGCATGGATTTCCTTTTTTAAGTGGACCGCAACAGTTGGGGCAGCCCTATAAACGCAAATGTCTGTGACTGACTGACTAAGTCTGAGTGTGTGACAAAGTTACACTATTGGTCAACCAAATGCCAGGTGACTAAGTGCTGAAGTTACATCATTGGCCATTGTTCTTTCAAAATGAATTGGCGCAAACGGTTATTATTTTGTCATCAGGTGGCGTTTACAGGCTGTGTTGTCAATTCAGAGCCTTTGTCACTAGATGTAGAGACCTTTCACACCCCTTAGCGACTTTTCTTCGCAAAAGCACCTAGCAAGAAATCTAGCAACCGTCTGGTACTTTCCGTAGAAGAGTGTGAGGTCGGGCTTTCCCTCAGGCAAGAGAGAGGCACACCTCTCTATGTATCTGATTCCACTGACCGCATGACAGCTGAGATAAACTTTCTCTCTGAGGGATCATTTTACAAGTAAATATAGCCGAAATCACAGCACAGCTGTATTTCTCCATATCCATGTGAAATATTAAGAGCATGCCTGGGGTGAAATCATCACATATGGCCTTCAGTATGAACCTGTGACCAAATCCAACTAACAGCACACAGCCAGGTGTTTCTCTAAAAACCTGAAGCAGTTTTTAAAAAGTTTTTTAAAAAGAACAATTAGAAATATGGCATTTGGCATGTTTATGGGTATTTCATTGTAAATGTGCTGTATCAACTTCCTATAAGCTTCTATACTGTATATATGCATGATCTGCTGTTGTTTCCCAGTGTTTAAGCCACAACTGAGAGTGGGTCAAACAAGCCCAGTAGTACTTTTCTAGGGAGTTATGGCTCAATCCAAGGGGGCCAAACCGTGAAAACTGTATACTCTGTACGAGCAACAAAATAATATAAAAATTATTTGAGAATTGATCTTAACGATTTTATCTAGATATATCATATTAATTCATTATAATAATAATTTCAGATATTGTAGATATATTATAGCTTTTTGATTACTCTAAACAGAAAATAATTTTTAGGAAATTATAAAATCATATGGATCAAAAAATAAAGCGATTAAGTGCATCGCTTTGTTTCACAAGGGTTTAACTGTAACACTGACTGAAAGACACTTCAATCAGTTGGTCTTTATGAACATCAGAAAGATGCAAACCAAGCTAACTTTTTAAAAATCAACACAGTACAGAGTGGGAATTTCTGCCTCCAACAAACCATCTTTGGCTGAGTGTAGGGACACTGGTTAGCCATGCATATCTATTAGGCGGCAGCCAATATTTCATTTTATAGTTTTGCTAACTGTCAAAATAAATGTTGATACCACTTATAAAATGTAAAAATGAGAATATGAGATAAAGAAAGAGCTTGGATCCTGGCGTTGTGTTATAAGGGACAACTGGGCGAGGGAGGTTGTAGTGACGGGTTAGTCTGTTTTAAGTGGCGCATTGTTTCAATGGCGCACTCTGGCTATAACCCTGTTTCTTCATTACAAACCAGACACGAATTATAATATGTGAATTCACCAGGGACACTATTGCCACTGTAAAATGCACATCATCACCTGAATGGCTGCTATCTTTTGCTGTTTGCAGTCACAGGCTTCCTCAGGTGGCCCTTTCCAAACACACCCATCTGCAACTGAATGCACTCACTAACATAGACATGTGTACACACACAGGCATTAGGTATATCACACGCTGCTGTATAACACACACACACACACACACACACACACACACACACACACACACACACACACACACACACACACACATACAGGAACCGGAGCCACTTCAGAGCTGTGTTTTAATTGAGTCAGCTCAAAGTGCTGGCTGAGCGGAACGATATGTCTGATACGGATTAGAACCTGCCGTCCCTTATTCATCGATTTCTACAGGGATGGGAGGCCGGGTGGGAAGTACAATGGAGGGAGGACGGAAAGGGAGCAAAATCTTTTTCTACCGTTTTACGGAAGGAGAAAGGACACTGGGAGTGAAAGACAGACATGGACTGAGAGTAAAAGAAACATATGGAAGGAGGAAGGTACACCTAACTCCCTGTTAGTCGATAGGTGTACATAAAAACCAGAAGTGACTGATAGAGATTCCACTGTTCCTTTTTTTGCCGTGATTGATTTTAGGAAGGGAGGGGGTAGCAAGACAATTGGGGATGAGGGATGGAGGTTAATGGAAAAGAGCATGATAAAGAGAGAGTTTTAAATTCAGGGATAAGTGATGGATGGATGGATGGATGGAAAGGAGAAAGGAAGCTGGAGTAAGACAACATCATCAAGGATATAGGAGGAAAAAAGATGTTTTTGAACAGTACTCAGGAGACCTTTTATTTCATTTAAGGAGGGTTGGTTAATGAAAGGATAAGGTGAGGTGCGGACAGTGAGAGGGAGAGAGATTGAGGAATAGGATGAAAGGGAGAGGTGAGAAAGAGTGTCATGGTGTGAGGAAGAGGAGGAAGAGGGAGATGATGAAGGAGTGTCGAAGAAGATAACAAAAAGCGTTGAAGAGAGAGGAGGAAAAAAGAAAGAGACACTTCACATTTGGGCTAAGTGGTCTCATTGAGGCAGTATGCATCTGCCAAATACTCCATGTCGATCTAAATCCCTTTGAAATCCTTGACGGCTCGAGTGAAAAGGATGGGACATTTGAGCCATTATGTGTGTATGTCTGTGTAGCCGTGTGTAAGAAAGAGGGAGAAAGACTGTGTGTGTGTCAGTTCTGTAAGTGATGGGGTGGTGTGTTTTATGGGTAAATTGAAGGGTCTGATGAAAAGAGAGAGATAAGCCCCTCTTGCAGTGTGTGTGTGTGTGTGTGTGTGTGTGTGTGTGTGTGTGTGTGTGTGTGTGTGTGTCTGTGTGTGTCTGCTCCCTCTCCCTTCAGTATCAGTCTCTTCTGCTTGATTTCCGCACTCTCCTCCTTGCCTCTCCTCTGCTCGCTATGCCGTGAAATGGTTTTTCACTAGACCATTACCCCAACCAGTGTGCTACACTACTGCCAGAGTCCTCAGTGAGCACGAGGGGGTGAGTTTAAATTGTGTTTGTGTGCGCGCCTGGAGAGAGAGAAGGGTGTGTATTTGGCTGTGTTAATGTGAGAGGCTATGCATGTGTATTTGAACATTAGCTGCTCTTGAAAGATAAAGATTGTGCATGTTTTGTTTATGTGTGGGGAAAATGGATTGTGTGCACATGTAGTTACGTGGTTGCAAGTAACTTTGAGAGTGTGTGTGTGTGTGTGTGTGTGTGTGTGTGTGTGTGTGTCTGTCTGTCTGTGTGTACGTGTGAGGGAAAAAAGAGAGACTGTGTAAGATATGTCCCACAGAAGCTTGGCTGTCATAGTGTTTGCCCTGCACTGTACTCCTGTCACAGTTGTGAATGCTGAGGGTCTACTAACATCTAACTTCTCTCTCTGTCTTTCTCTCTTACACACACACACACACACACACACACACACAGCTACAGACAGACTAATACAGGCAGCTGCTCACAAACAAACGGGGCTCTTCTGCCTCTGGCTGAATGTTTTTTAGGATTGTCAAATTTTAAGCTGTAAGCATCTTTCAGTAGAACCTTATGTATTTTGTTACGTTGGCCTAAACAGTTTTCTCAAAATGTAGACACAACCTTGATTCACTGGAATTGCATTTTTTTTTTTTTTTAATATAGTGTGAGATGCTCTCTGCTATTCTTTTGAACGAAACAATATGTTTATTTATTTACTAAATTTATTGCTGCATTTATAAACAAAACTGTAACAAAGCTGCATCACAAAGGCACACTCAGAGAAGTATACACTCACAAAGATATGTTACTTTATTATGAGAAAGTGTTCTTCATGAACAAGCTTATTTGTTGTTGTTAACTTATAGCAAGTAATATTTACCATGCTTCCAACACCCACACCACAGATCATTGTGCTTGTCTGTGATCAATGGTCCGGTAAAGATATTTTTTTTGTTCTCCATACACTACCTTGCTTCATACGCACACATGCACATTCAGTACACGTTCATCAGTCTGTGTTGCATAGTAATCTGCTCTTGATCCATGTGTAAGAAAACAAATAAAACCAAGACTCGCACATTTGAGCAGTGGAGCACCAAACCACATATACACTAATGTCTGTCTGTACTGGAACACCTTCTCAGTTCAGGATCCACTGTCCTTTAAATCATAAGGCTAGAGATACTATATTTTTTTTCTTTTTGATGACAAATCCCATGAAAAGACCAAAACCTACAGTAAGTTGATCCAGCTAACAAGTTTTGCCCCTGTTGGCAAAGCCTGATGTATCTTATTCCTCTGTGCCATAAAGCTCCTTTGTTGTACACAAATTATGAAAACACATAAATGAGCCACAAAGCTGCAGTGGGAGACCTTCATTACTATGAACACGGGCACTTTAGTTAAATTCAATGCCACATACAATCAACACATATACTGAAATGTGTATTTATCCACGGTTAAAAATAGTCCCCAACAAATGCACTATTTACTCTTGTGTAATGTTTGAAGTGCCCAGCTGTCTCACTAAATTACTGAGCCTTTTTTTTAAAAAAAAAAATGAAACTATGTATTTGTGACCTGCTTTCTAAAGATTTACAGTATGTCTTTACAGGAACCAATGGGCTTTGCCTGAGAGCCACAGACAGGGTAGGGAAGTCGGACTAAAGCACCGTTGGTTCTGCTCTTTTCACGGGATTTCTTGACAACAGGAAGAATATAGAATAATTCCAGCTTATCCCTTAAGGACACCTCTAAAAAAAAACTATTTTATCTGCTTTCTCTTTGACACCTGCCTCCCTCTTTTATTCTTTTTCTCTGCCCCTCTCCATTAATGACTCTGCGTTTTCTTCCCCCCTAAGTCGTCTCACTCACCTCTCAGTCACCACCAGATGTTGTAGCCATTCCCCCTTCATCTCTCACCTCTCTCGCTATCTCCAGTTCCCTCTTTTAACATCTTGTTTAAATTGTGTCGCTAATGTCTCTTTCACCTCCCCTCTCTGTCGTCTCCGTCTTCACCCCATTCACTCCCTTGTTTTATATTTCACCTCTCATCTCTTCTCTGTCGGCTGGGACAGCCTTTCTATATCTCCCCGCTCTCTTTAACTCATTTACTTCTCATTCACTCTATCTCTCTGTCCTCCTTTCTTCTCCACGTAATGCCTTTTCATTCTTTTGCTGCACCTCTCTGTTCCTTCCTTATATCCCAAAGTCTCTCTACCTGACATATTAAAACTATAATGACAGGTGTTCAAAAGAAAGCAGGACCAGCAAATCTGTTATATGTGCCTCCTGGTACCATTCCCTAGAATGCAGAGAGAAGAGGAGAGGCAGAGAGAGAAGAAAAGCCGTGGTCTGTAATATCTAATTCTCAGTACCTTCTGCATTGACAGCATTACCTAGAGTCGCGGAGAGAAGGAGAACCTAGTTTTCTATAAAATCTTTGAATGTTTCATGGTGTACACCCTACTGTCAAAGGACATTATGGCAAAATGTGCAGATGACATAAAGTAATGTACTGTTTGAAGGTACAACAATGTACATTAAGAAATAGTTATGTGTTATGCGATTTTATCAGATAGGGGTGTGTATTATCAAAACAAATAGCACCAATTTACAGTGGCAAAGATGTGATTGACTAAATTTGATGCGCTATTTTCAGACACTCAGCATTACACGGACCCTGAGTGGACCGTGTAATGCTGCATTAAACTGTTATTTTTCAGTTCAGCGTGTATGTAGAGTTACACTGAGTCATATCCCAATCTCTCACCCCGCATTATATTAAAATCAGTCTCATTTACAATATGAAATGTGTCTTACAAAGAAAGTGGCATGTGTTTGTGCGTGTGTTTGTATTTGTGTGTGTTAATGGAGCTTGTTGAGGTTGTTTTTTGGGGTTTCATCAGTGTCTTTAAGGAGTGCCGCAGCAGTTGGAATCTCCCTGTTGAATAGACTTAGAGCGTGAGTCTGCGTGCGTGTGTGCATGCGTGTGCGTGTGTGCACGCATCAGAGCAAAAAAGAGAGGAATGGAAATAAGTGGAGGAAGAGAAAAATAAATGTGAGGATGAGAGAGAGAACCAATGAGACGAAGAGTATGAGAGGATGCACAGGAGATTGAACTGTCAGCAGCTTGACATAATCTTCGGAGATGAGACATGACTGTGTGTGTGTGTGTGTGTGTGTGTGTGTGTATGTGTGCATTTGAGCGAGATGACTCCATCGTGTTTTGAAGTAACCTGATCTAGGATGGAGACCCCCGCCCCACCCTCAAAAAAAAACTTCAGAAGACCGAAACTCGAACTCTAGATCCCTAATAACTAGCCTTTGTAAATAAATTACCCCTGTGTCACAAACACACACACACACAGAAAATGAGGAGCTAATGAGCGTGCACTGTTCACACTAAGGGTCACAGGTTTTCAGTTTTTGACGCAGGGAAATTTAGGCTCTTTTACTTGAAAATAACAAAACTTCATGATTTAAGTAAACTAACAAACTAACCACTTGTCTCTCTTTATTAGATGCCAGGCAGAGGGACAGATCCTCGGTTGGCACCACGTTATGAAGAGGTGGAACGTCAATATGCCTCCTTACCAAGGTACTTCTTCTCCTTCCCTTTATAAGGAAGTCGAAAAATGTTAAATATCTTCTCTTCTCTTCTCCTCTCTTCTCTTCTCTTCTCTTCTCTTCTCTTCTCTTCTACTCTCTTCTCCTCTCTTCTCTTCTACTCTCTTCTCCTCTCTTCTCCTCTCTTCTCTTCTACTCTCTTCTCTTCTACTCTCTTCTCTTCTCTTTGAAGCATCTAATTAAATAGTCTGTATGCCTTTCTGTGTATCTCTGGAGGCCTCAGTCTCAGCCAGGAACTCACCTTGTCCTCTCCCTGGGGAAGACACGCTCATACAGGGGTTGAAAACTGATCCCTGAATCCTGGAACTGCTCCCCCACCAAAACTTACTTTGGCTTATGCACATTCAGTAGTCATCCAAGTCATCATGAGTGGCTCTATCGTGTGGTGTTTTAGTCTCCAACTTCAAACAGAAGCTGTTATACTGAGGCTGCAAATTTCATTAGTGTTTTAATTTTGGCAACAATTTGGCCTAGTTGTGGGAAAAATTGACACACAATCTCAAGCACCTCATTCTCCCATAACAAAGTGGTATACATTATTACAGGATAAAGAGCTCATCGTGGATTTATTGCCATTAGTGCATGTATTGCAGCTTGTTTTCCTCTTTAGAGATCGGCAAATAAATGAGCCGATGTCGCTTAGACACTGATTTACAGTCGGTCTTTAGTGAACTAGCTGTTAACGCCCAGCAATCTAGTTTTTAGTTTTCTTCTTGATTATGTCATTTGATGAGATAAAATTGTTGGGAAATGTTGGGCAAATTGTCAGAAGATGCATTTTATGATGAGAAAATATCATTAACATATACTTCGCTGGTGTATGTTATCAATTACCATGTTTGTTATGTTGTAATAATGAGGTATTGTTTGCAACTTTCTTTGTTTAATTTTTAACATATTATCTTCAAGTGTAGTTTTTCAGCTGCTTTATAAGACAGAAGAGACAGGTGAGTGGAGGACACATGTCAGATTTGACAGTGAAGCAGCGAAACATAACTGCTCGACCATTTCTGTGCACCATGCGTTAGCCTATTGCCCAGTGCACTTTGTTGTTTTCCTCCCTGGACAGCATGAAGTATCACTAACATTAGTCAACACAAGAACAATAACAGCTTCCTGAGTATACTAATCAATTATTGAAGGATTTTTTTCCATTTGTTTCTCATGATGGGTTTTCTGATGTAGTCAGATAAATATTCTGTCCTTGAATGGCCACAGTTGTATACAAGTTTCTTTATAATTTGTTTGAAACATTAATGATATCACAGCTGTTCACTGACTATTTAAACATGTTAACGTGAAACACAGTCAAAGACATACTGTATTCTCCAGGAATCACCAGTAACTCCCGGTCCTCCAGCATCTCATTTTTCATTTGCAACATTGCCACTTTCACCACCTGAGGAGCCTCAACTTTAATTTTCTTCTCTTTCTTTAGTCTTCCACTGTCTTTACATCTCTGTATTTTCTCTTTTCTTGTACCCTCCTCTCTTAATTCCTTCTCATCTGCCCCTTTTTCTTCTCAACCCTTTAATCTTACTCATTGAGTTTTTCATTACTTTTAATACCTTAACTCGCCCGAGAACACTGTATCATAAACTCATCTAAAAATAAAATATATTCAAGTCAAAGTTACTAGCTTCTTCTCACTTCATTTTGTTTTGCTTCTTACTACCAACACCTCAGCAGACTAGCAAGCCAACAGCACATGTTTGTTTGTGTGTGAGTGTGAGAGAGAGAGAGGAAGTCAGTAAGTGGAATGACAGACAGAAGTTTTGAATGTTAGAAAGTTTATAGCCAGGTTCCCACCCCTGTTAAAATTGTGAAGGGGTGGCTATTTCACACCTCTTTGATGTGTGTGTGTGTGTGTGTGTGTGTGTGTGTGTGTGTGCGCGCGTGCGTGCGTGTGTGCGTGTGCGTGTGTGTGTCTGAGTGTGTTCGTGTGTCTGTGTGTTCGTGTTCGTGTGTGCGTGTGTGTGTGTGTGTGTGTGTGTGTGTGTGTGTGTGTGTGTGTGTGTGTGTGTGTGAGAGAGAGAGGGTATGTCTGTGTGTGGGTGATGACTTTGGCAGATGGGAGGGAGAACAGTGATGATGGTTTTGAGGTCTGGCTGTGGTATCTGGGAAATTGGACACACACACACTCACATACAGTACACCCTGTCTCTGTTTCCACTTTCAGACATGCACTGTAATCCATAAATGCTGTGCCAATTTTACACGTAGGCCTCGTGTTTGAAAAGGGCCCCGAGTGATTTTCCTATAAAAGTCACTCTGACAATCTGTCCACTTACAACCTGGTAACAGTTCTGAAACATTTTCTACATGGCTGAAGTGGGATTTAAAACAGTTACGTCACGAGTAATACAGCTTTCTTACATCTCTGACATTTTTGCATATGCCATGCCAGTGAAGCCCCGGAAGTGATGCTTTGAATGCTATAACTATCAATCCGCAGATTTCACTCTGAAGAGATACTTTCCTTTCTTACGCGAGCTAATTTTTCTTTTTTTTTTTTTTAAATGGATGCCAAAAAGAATTTGAGCATTGAACTTCATGCTGTAACAGCCTTTAACACAGATAAACCTATAAATGAGATTTTATGTCCAAAAGGTACTCATCTCTCTCTCCTTCTGTCGTTATTTAGCATTCTCCATGCCTCTGCATCTCTATCTACACTCTTTCTCCTGCTGTCAATTAACTCAAGAGATATTTCAGCGTCTGAACGGTCAGAGAAATAGATCATGTTTGGAAACTACATCCAGGCTGATGACCTTATGAAAACATATTATTTCGCCACTGTCCCAGAAATAGCTGGCAGGCTGTGTGTATCTAGTGTCTGCATACCTATATACCTGTATTCGTGTGTGGGAGGGGCCATGATTGTGTATGTGCCCGTGTGTATTTGTGAATTTGTGTTTATATTATTTCATAGTGAGTCCATAAAATAGCTGTAGGGCTGCTTAGTCAGGTACTGTATGTTTGACTCAAAATCAGCTAACTGGAGCACTGGGTTGGCTGTGCATGTGTGTGTGTGTGTGTGTGTGTGTGTGTGTGTGTGTGTGTCAGTGTCAGTGTCTGTGTGTGTGCATGCGTGCCTGCGTGCCTGCGTGCGTGTGTTTGAAACCACTGTGAAATGAGATTTTGATGGCTCTAAAATTAAAACATGACCTAGCAGCAGTGGAGGATGTGTGCCTGCCTAAAGCTGAAACATTTTATCTAACATACTGTCAGCAAATGTCATTGCATGAAATAAAGAAGAGTCTGTTGAGGGCTTATTGTGTATTTTACTACTCCATAAAATTAAGAGCTTTGGAAATTAGATGTATGTATTAGAAAAAGATACACAGGCACTAAAGTCATTTTTTGCCGGAGTATTTAAACATGATTTTAAGTAGAACAAACTTTTAGCAGTTAATGTACTTCTTCTCCTACTACTTCTAGTGCATCTAAAATAATCTTACAAATAAAACAAAGGTTGATGTTATCTAATGGTGAATATTAATGCATATTATTTGTTTGAGCATTTTTCTGCAGGTGATTTTAGTCCATCAGCAACTTGTAACCCATTCAAAAATTCAGTACTTCACTTGCTGATATTTATAGATCTGTCTTCAAAATTCAGAAAATAGCACCCTTAACTTGCTTACTCTTTTAAAGGATTTTTTCTTAAGAGCCGAGAGGTGAGGGCTTTCATAGAAAAGGAATGTTGACAACAGAAAAGGAAAGAAGGGAAGACACAACACAGCATGTCCTTTCATTACAAATCACCCCAAGGTCTCCTCTCACTGCCATTTTCTTGAAATTACCTCTCCAGCCTCCCACCCCCACCCCCGCCCCCATCCTCCACAGCGCACCTTCTCTCTGTATTTCACCATTTTCCTTCCATCTCACTTTCTGTCAGTGGTGTTATTATATGATGACCAAGGACAAGGCCAAGAATGAGAAAGTATCCCTGTACCCCTACCTATGTTACAACCTATTATAATGTTTGTTTAGGACTAAGATTGGAATTTACATTTATTCGCTTTAAGAACAGGCTCAGATAAAGCTACACACTTTTCCATTTCATTAGATAAGAGTCCAGAAAGACCTGAAACAAAGTGAAAGAGAGGTGTATGACATTCAGAAAACCCGGAAAGTTGCAGTTACATGGCATGAAACTGCTCTCTAATTGCGGGTTTCATGTTTGTTAATGAATATACATCTGTTTAAAATAACTTCAGTGATTTGTATGCATACGTGCCTGTTACTGTGGGTGGGCCTGCACCTGTGTGTGTGAGTTTTAGTCATATTGGGGTCAGCTGATGGCTATCAGAGTGTGTGTATGTTCAACATGAACAGGTTGCGCCCCTACCATGTGTGCGCCATTACTTACCCATGTGCACATTGCTTCTCTCTCTCTGTCTCACATACACACATGTATACATGCTGGTTTTCTCCCATAGTATTGTTCATATCAAGAAACAAACAAAGTCAAAAGAAAGAAAAAGAAGGGAAAAAAATCAATTTAGAAGTTGACAGATTTCCCACCAGGCTCATCTTTAATGTTAACAGTGTTAGGTTTTGACAGAATTATTTACCGTAATATCATCAAGGAAGAACAAAAGAAAGAAGAAGAAAGAACGGAAGGAACTTACTTATTAGATCAATTGGTTTACATTGGAGTGATATAACCCACCCACTCATATCCATAAACTAATAAACTAAACCCATCCTTTTTTGTTTTTCTGATGTTTGGTGACACCCTTTTCTTACATCAGCCCATATTTCCGTTGATGACTGCTTTTGAAGACCTCATTCTTGTGCATGTTACTTTTATAGCACATAGCACTGGACTAAATCAACTTTGATTAAAAACATGATTCCGCTCTCCAAAAATTTCTGTTGATAGCAGCTATCTGTTGTTCGAAACACAGGCTTGACCCAATTTGATTAGTCAAACACCCTTTCCCATTTGTCCTTATTATTACTCTTATTGGATTTAAAGAGCCAGTCAGAATTCTTCTTCAGGTTTCTGGGAAGGCTGTCACTTCCTCATTATAATGATAATTAGATGATTAGAAATTAGAAAGCAGATGTCGTACTGTGTCTTGTGCTCTGCCTGTATGTCTCTTTTAGTTGTATTTCCTCATTTATTCCACTTCACTTTCTGTCTTTCTGCTTTTCTTCCTTTTTCTTTCGTTCCGGCCCTCCTCTTCTCTTTCTTGTTCTCTGTGAACTTGGGGTGAAAAGGACATTGTTGAATATCATTTCACTCTGCTGAGGAGGGAAATGAAATAGGCATGTCTCTCACTTCTCTTTCCATCTCTTTTCCTCCATCTCTCTTGAGAAGACCTCCCAACCAGGCCTGAGAGTTTCCCAGACCACTTTACAACTGCGGCACAAACCAACCCATTGTCCAGTTGTTTTTCTTTGTGTCTCTGGACTCATCAAGACTCTGCTTGTTTGTAAGCCATGTAGGGGAGCCCAAGAAAGACTTTGCCTCTCATAGACTGCCTCCCCTCCTCCCCTCTCTCTCTTTTTCTCTCTCTCTCGCTTGACCCTATATTGTTCCCTGCTTCTAGTGTTTCTAATGTGTTCACCCACTGCTGCTTTAGAGAGTTCTGGTCACAGCTTTGATCTTGATCATGGTCTCTAAAATGCTAGGTTACAACCCATAATGTGTTGCAGAACCAGTGGGTCCTGGCATGACAAGAGTATGACATGCTTTCTTATATCTGGATCCTGGGGTGAGGGAAGAAATGTTTCTTTCAGGTCCCAGCTGGCATATGTTTAACAGGTTTTGGGGTATCCTGGAGTTGACCTGGTGTTAAGCAATACTGTGCTCATGTGGAGTCGAGGTTTACTACAAGTTAGGAAATTTACACACATACATTTTTCATCGTGGCAGAATAATACCCAGGTAATGAAGCTTATCTTCAGTAGCTAGCAATGGCGTCTTTCATTGCACATGATGTGTAAAGTCAAAATTTGCCTCTTATTTCTATTGATTATTTATTTAATACTTATTTGAAAACTGGTATCACATCTTCATTCTATTTTGAATATGACTTTTTGTCAGGGCAGACAATAGTTTGCCTGTACTTTACAACAGTTGATCAATCATGAAATGTGTGGGGAATGCATTTAAGAATTATATGTTGTTATTTACTTCTGTTCGAAGAACAAGAAGATGGACTGTGCTTCATACATTTCAACAGTTGCAGCTGTGAAATCTTAACATCTGGAAGCAGCCTAATGACCATCCCTCGTCCCTGTACTGCTACAAGCATTTTTTCCAGAAATTCTCAAAGTTATATTTCATAGTTAAATGATAATTAAAAGTGTTTGTGCAGGCATTCAAAGTTCTTTTTCCCCTTACTCAAACTAAGACATGCAACATGATTAGTGTGTGCCCAAACTGAGCTCATCTCAAATTCTTGGATACCAAATGGAAGGCACGATGAATTGTTATGAAGATTTATGAATCTGTTCAAACAGGAAGCAGCTCATATTACTTCAACATTGCAGGGGTTTGCCATTAAAATAAACAGTGAGGCTGTGGTGGTCAAGTTACTGAATGAATGTACACATTTACCTTCAGCTCCAACATCCTACAGTCACTACTAAAGTTGCAAATACACTTGATGTTTTCAATGAAACTGAAATTTAATATTTGCCACTTTTTAACCAAAGTCACTGTAGCAGGAGTATTAATAGGTTTAGCAGCAGCTTGTGCATAGGTAAAGTGCAAAAGTGCAAAGTTTTCTTGAGGTACCGTACAAACGCAGAGAACATGTTTGTGCATGCGTCTATGTATGTTTGCATTCCTCCCTAAAAGTCCTTTCATATGAATCTGTGACCCTTCTTGTGTGTGTGTGCCAGGATTTTTACAATCTCCCAAAGTACATTTTTAGAACTCCTCTTCATCTACCAAATTAGTGGCTATTGAAGGATTGTAATTTTGTCAGCAATTTGTATCCTGTGGTCGTGCACAGGGCAAAATGTTACCAGCCTGAAACTATTACATCTTGTTGAGGGGAACCTTATTGGCTCAAGATGCGATATAATTGAAGCTATTTGAATGGGATATGGTGTTACCAGTAATGGATTTCATGATGTTTCAGGAAGTCATCCACTATACTGCCTATAAGTGGTTATGTATGCTGCTGCCATAACTAAATGTCATTTTTAGTTTGAATGATTTCACACATTATAGACAGACAAGGCCAGTTCAGATACTTACAAGGTGCAGCCACTTCACTGCCAATGGGATCAGTCCGTCGTAATGCTTGTTACACAGTGAAGTACCTAAAAGGTGATATGGCTAGAGACTTGGTTTGCACCATTTAACATGACTGATGGTTTAATTTCAAGAGGTTCTCTGTGCAATCAAGGTTATCATTTTCCTCTGATATTAGAGTTTGTGGACTTGTTCAGTTCGTAAGGTGCATTTCAGAACAGTTTAAAGTGATGCTCGTCTAAACTCTCTTACAAAAGATTGAACACTTATGAAATAATTGTACATTATAAAAAGCATTTAGATATTTATACACGTTTTTACTTGCTGATACCCTTCGGCCATCTGGGACAGTTTTTATTTATAGTATTGAAAAGTGCAGTTGGAATACGTTAATATTTTGGCCTGAATGCTTATGCAGGACAGCTATCTTTTATTGACGTTGCGTGACTTGCAAAATAATGTATACACCTGAAGATTTTATAACAGAGCCATATATGAAACATTAATTTCATTTCATTTCTGAAATAATTAAAACATAATAATGGTAAAAATTCAATGAGATTATGTTATTCATCACACCTATATTTAAATTGGTCTCTAGAACATGTTTATGTAAAAGGACGTATTTAAATTATCTAATTGTATATACTGAAACATTTTCTTCTCCTAAATCTGTGTCTTCTCTGGCTGCTGTCACTATATTATTGTTCCCATTTGCCATCTGTATTATGTGTTCTAATCTGTCTAAGAGATAATATAGTTGATCAGATGTCGTAGGACAATTTCAAGATGATCCGTGTGCACAAGGGTGGAGCTGATGTGTAACAGGTAATGCGAGAGTGAGTATGCAATGGGAAAAGAGTTGCAATGACATGAACTGATGAACTGGGTCTGAAAGACACTGAAACCCATGATGAGGTAGTACAGAGCATGTGTCTTAGTTTGTCGATCCATAAGTTCATCTCTCATTTGACACGTTGATCAGAATTTTTTTTTTTTTTTTTTTTGAGGAGCTGCCTGCAGTAAATTGTCAGTCTCTGCGATTTTTGGCTGTAGCTTTGTTGCTCAGTTTCCAAATGGCATGGCCATATTATGATGGGATGCGAAAACCACTCCAAATCCCCATTGTTCTGCCCTCTCTGTGTTTCCGAGGCAACAGTCTCCTACCATCTGGAAGGCCCTCATCCCTCAGTTCCTCTCACTTTCCTCTAATGGGTTTCTCTTCTGTCCTTATCCAATCTCATTTTGTTCTTCTTTCAGTACTGTTTCTCCTTTTCTTCTCACAGACTTTTTACTTTTTTGTACTGTAATTTGATTCTCCTGTTTCCTCTTTCTCGCCCTTGCTTTTTCTCATACTTTTCACTTTAAGTACTTACTACATTACTCTACCCTTTCATTTGTTCTCCGCTATCATTTTTTTATCTTCCTGTGGTCGTTATCCTTTCATTCTCTGCCCGTCTTTGTCTTTTTTTTTTCTCTTAACACTTCAACTGTGTTCTTTAATACAAGTACCCTGACACACTCACAGTCACGCACATTCATAACCCATTACACACATACATCCAAATTTGTGTTCACACACATACTTACATACACAGGGGAATGTAATCATGTTAGTTTCTTGGAGTGGTCATTTTGTAATTCATGACATCCAGGTGGATTAATGATATCTGACAGAACTTTATTGACAAAGACAGATAGGAGCCCCTGAAAGGTGTTTAGTTTCATTCAAACGTGAACTGTATGAACAAGCGTCAGGGTGAGTGCTTGTGTGCGTGCATGCGTGTGCTGTCCTCTAAAGTAGGGCCTATTATTCTCAGCAGATGCTGACCTTCAGCATGCCAGCTCTCTGGAGGGCAGCACTTGTTTCTCTGCGTTTCTTTTCTTTTGTTCCCTTCTGCTCTATTCTTCCCCCCTCTCTTCTGTTACTTTTTCTTCCTCCCTTCTCATTTTCTGCTCCTTTCTTCCTCCCTCTTTCATGTTTTTCTTCCCAGCTTCACAAGACTTCCATCTGGAAGGCTCAATCTCTTCTACTTGTAGACTCATTTATCATCCCTTTTTCTTCAGCTTTGAAATCTGCGCTCCCTCTTTTACCCCGTTCATTTCCCTTCACCTCATTGTCTTCTTCTTGGCTTCCTCTTCAACCTTATTTCCCTTTTCTTCTCTTTTGCTTGACTAATTCTGTCTTGTAAGCTTCATGCCATCCCTGGCTTCCCCTGTATGCTCCTTGTTGGCTAGTCGTTTTGACACAAATGTTCCCCTGCTGTGAAGTCCTCAGTAATTACATCTTTGACACGTAGACACAAAATTAGTAGACATCTCAATAGACAAAGATTGCATCTTCATTTTAGTTGATAAAAAAATCCCTAGTGAAATAATGTCTGATTCTTATTTTTTGCATGCTGGTAACTCCTTTCTTATAGATAATATTTGACTAAAATCTGCTCAGTTTCATCAAAATCAGGCTCCACCTTACTGCTGAAAGCTCGTCTCTGGTGGCAGTGGTGCTGCTTAGCAGTCAATTGCACAAGTCTAGTTTTAAGGCCTATTGTGAGACCCTGAAAATCAGCTGTTTTTAACCCACATCAATGATGTTCACAATGACAAAACGCTAAGTTAGCTTGGTTTCCACTGCAGTTGCAGGGTTACTAATGGTCCAGTCCTAGACCAAATGATTGTTAACTTTACCAAATGGTATTGGGAGTTTGAATGTTATGTCTATGTATTTGGTATGCCACCTAATCCTGGCTGATAATACCCTTGCTTAGCCTTTGACCCCATCGTCTAAGTGTTTGGTGGGAACTGATAGAGTGTCATGTGACTTCAAGAGGTCAGGAGTCAAGGGAGATTTGGAGGTCACACACACACACATATGCACAAGCACCAGTACAAACCACACTGACAGCTGAACCAACAGAATACCAACTCTGCCATACACATACATACCCTTAGTCACACAGTATGTAACCACTTAACCATAAGTAGCAAAACAGCTTAGTGTCTTATTGGGCTTCTCCTAATAAAACAGAAAAACCTTTCTCTGCTGCTTCAAGCACAACTTTTAATGACTTGGCTCCGTTCGGTTAAGAGTTTGTTTTTTTCACTACTGTTAAGACAGTTCCAGATGCCATATACTGTACCTGTGCGGTGTGCTCACACAGCAGCTTAGAGTGCTTATTACTTAGTCAAACAAAGACAACTGCCAGTCATGCTGAAAGCATTACCTCCCTGCTTGATGCCTGAAAATGTTGCCTAACTGCCTGCCTGATGTAATTTCTGCTTTCTTCTTTTGAAGCACTTTTGCAGCATAAATGTGCATATTAATGAGAAACAACTCATTTCCTTGAAACTCATCTAATGTTTTAGAGTTCTGTTTTATAGAGTTCTTAATGATGCTCCATGTGTTAAAAAAAATATTTGTTAACTGTCCTTGGTTAATATGTAATATTGTAATGGAAGGACATTAGGCTAGCTCAAGGGCCCTATTTTATTTATTTATTTATCTATCTAACATGTACTGGCATGTTTGTTTATAATGAAGACACTTTGACTGTTATTACACAAGTGTATTTTCATTACTTGATCAACTTTTTTTTTTTAACATTTTTGAGTTCCAAATGATTTTACAATTTTATAACTAACTTGATGCTATAATTTACAATATAGTGATCTATTAAGCTCGAACGAGTTTGCTAACCAGTTCAAAACCGATATTAAATGTAATTTGCAAAAACCTTAAGATATGACACAGGTTTCATTTTCATTCCAGTACAATATTCCTATAAATAGACTTTCCTGTCTTTTCCACCCTTCTTTAGGTAGAAGAAATAATATTTTCTCTACCCTTCATTATTCCTCACTTAAGATTATTTTGCCTCATTGTTTGGACTGTGTTGCATCCCTGATTAAAGCTTTATAATGAAGTATCACATTAGGAAGATGAAAAAAAGTTAACTCCAGGGACATTATATCATGGCAGCTCCATTTTCACTGTGGCTCCCAAAATGACATTACGACAGCAGTAGTGGAACAATTTGAGCTATTAATCTGTTTTATTACCAGACTGTCAGAATAGCGTGACTCTTATTGACAAAGAATCTGACACTGTTGAATGCAATTTGAATATATGAAGTGCTTTCCAAACCTCAAACTTAGAATCATTTTTAAATGGATATCTAAACAAGGTGAGGACTCGGCTCTATAAAGACTCATAAAGAAGATAACTGAATTAAAGCTGCAGTAGTTTATCTCCTCTTCCTCCCGTTGCTCCTCTTTCACTTACTTTAATATCACTGTTTACCTCCCCCCGTTTCTTTCCCTCCTCTTTTTCTCACCTTCTGTAACCCTCCCTCTCTCATCTAAAACTTTTCCTCTGTTCTAATTTGAGGCATTGTTGTTTGTGTTTTTGCTTTACTGTTTGGTTTTATTGAGACGATCCATCTGCGATGTGGCTGTCATTGGCTCTCAGGAGTTTTTTTAATGTGTTGTGTCACAACGCTACGCCTTGTCTCTCTTTCTTAAAGATATTTGTGTCTCTCGAGTCAGGCTGGGATGATAGATGGCTGTGTGTGTGTGTGTGTGTGTGTGTGTGTGTGTGTGTGTGTGTGTGTGTGTGTGTGTGTGTGTGTGTGTGTGTGTGTGTGTCTGTGTGTGTTCGTGTGTGTTTGTGTGTGTGTGTTTCTACTAGTTTAACAGCTGTATCCATCCCGTTTAGAAAGAGTAAGTGAAAGTGTGCGTGTTTATGAGAGAGAGGGGCAGGTGCAGAGGACATAGTATAACAACTTCTTGTTTCTCCCAGAATCCCTCCGAAATCTCTTAAATACCAGGGAATTGGAAATACTCACATTAGTCTCAATTACTGTCAGACCTGGAGAGAAATCTTTCCCTTTCAAATGTTTAACCTCTGTACCCTGAGTGTCCTATCTACATAACCAACAATATTAAAAAAGTCATCCCTAAAAGGTATTACACAGTTGAATTTCACTTCAAACTGAGTCTTCCATTCCATTCTGTTCTGCTTGGAAAGTTTTCAATTCTTTCGTTTTGGTTTGATTATTCTCTCAGTTATGTTAAACTAGTTGTTGCATGTGCCAGGAATTTGTTCTCATTCATTACATCTGTTTCTCTGTTTCTATCTTGCTCTCTCTCTGCCTCTCTCACACACACACATGTGCACACACATACACACACAGACCACCAGCCTCCTCATTTGGTTTTAACTCCTCTCCAGCTGTGGGCCAATTTGCCTCCTCCAGAGTATGTGGGGTTTGGGAGGGGGTGATTAGGAGCTAGCAATGCGTTTAAGCTAAGGTTTTCAGTGTGCGTCTTCTCTTTTGTGTGTTCATGCAAAATGTTAGGTTGTTTAAGTGTTTGTATGTATACCTAAGAGTTTCAGTTCACATACTGTGTACTTATCCGTGTGCGTGTGGGTGTGGGTGTAGGTGTGGGTATGGGTGTGGGTGTGCGTGCACCACAAATGGGTTCCATCCTCATTGCCCTGTAATCCCCAGCTGCTGTGCAGTGCTCATTGGGTTCCTGGAGGGAGAATTCCAAACTTGCCAACGGATTTGCAGTGGATTCCCTAAAGATTCCCACCGGGTTTCTCCTCCACTCCCAATATGGAAACTCTCTTAAGACTCTAGGGCTGCAGCTAATGATTCTGTTCATTATTGATGAGTATGTCGATTGTTTTTTTTTAATTAATCAATTAATCTTTTAGTCTGTAAAATGACAGAAAATGGAGAAAAAATTCTACTGATAATCCTTGGAAACAGTGAAAGCCAGAATATTTCACATTTGTCAAACTGCAACAGGCAACTGTTTCTTAATATTAATCTCATTATCTTCTTTAGCCACATTTCCTTTTTCCTTTTTCATTTTTCTTTCTTTTTTCTTATTGTTGATACAGTCTGATTTTTAAAAAGTGACATCTTGTCATATTGGTAATATGAAAGTAAAGCATTTCTTCACAAAAGCTGCTGATGAAAATGTAAATTTTACAGATGTACTATTTTTTCTGCTGCTTGCTGCTAGTTTTTGTCTCTTTACCTCTCTTCTAATCATTGTTTTTCATCTGCATCTCTCCGTCATACCTCCCCCTTCACTCCACTTCTCCACTCTCTCTGCCACTCATCTCTCTCTTCCTCTCTGCCCTGCCTTCCTCACCTCCCCGTTACCTCTCCACAGCTCTTATCTCTGCCTTGGTGGCATTGTGGTCAGGGACCAAATGCGTAGTGACAGATTTACCGACCGATATGGGCACAGGTATACAGGCTCAGAGGTGGATAGCAAGTCATGCAGATTGGCTGGCAGGCAGACTTGTAGCCATAAAAATTCTAAAAAGAGAGGGGCGGGGAAAACACATGGACAGACATGGCAGCTGGCAGACTGACGTGTTGGTTGGCTTTCTAGCAGAAGAGAA